>NW_027129486.1:2500-52500 GCF_037325665.1 Littorina saxatilis | reverse complement strand
TTGTCATCAACTGAGAAAAGACAAGTAACCAATTGAGACAAAACAAGAAATGTGTTGCCTTTTCAATATGAACAAAAATCAAAATAACAGAAAACACAGTACTCTAATTCGAGGGGATTACATGACAAAAGATTATTACGCAAACAGAGAGAAACACAAAGAGAAAGAGGGGGGGGGGGGGGGAGGGATAGAGAGAGAAAGAGAGAAAGAAAGAGAGATAATATGTGTTTGTGTGTGTGTGTGTGTGTGTGTGTGTGTGTGTGTGTGTGTATGTGTTTATGGTGGGATACCTGGACTCCCGCGTGAAATTTTGGGCTTTTCTTCGACATTAAATTTTACCTCGACGTCCAAATAAAACACGTCTTCAAAATCACTCAAAAATAACTATGGAGGCTTGAAATAAGGTTAAATACATATAAATAATTTAATTTGACCTTATTTTTACAATTTAGCAAAATGTCAAGATAAAACACACTTTTAGTTACTTTTTGTGTTTTGTGTATGTCCAGATTTAACACCAGTAACAATCCCTGTTCACACACACTTTTTTTCGCAGTTCAACATGATATTATTTTATTTTTTATTTTTTTTTAAATCATTGTACACACTGCAAAAAAAAAAAAAAAAAAAAAAAAAAAAAAAAAAAAATTATTTGTACACACTATATAAAAAAAAATTAAAAAATTTAATTATTGTACACACTGCCAAAAAAAAAATAAAATAAAATAAAATTATTTGTAGAAAAAAAATAAATGAAAAATAAAAAAATAAAAAAAATAAAAATGAAGGATATCAAAAAAGAATAAAAATTGATGGTTAAATTTGTGCACAAGTTTACAACACGTAACCCTAGCCCCATTTTGAATTTCTTTCTTTCTTTATTTGGTGTTTAACGTCGTTTTCAACCACGAAGGTTATATGGCGACGAGGGAAAGGGGGGAGATGGGATAGGGGAAAGGGGGGAGATGGGATAGAGCCACTTGTTAAGTGTTTCTTGTTCACAAAAGCACCAATCAAAAAATTGCTCCAGGGGCTTGCAACGTAGTACTAGTATATATGACCTTACTGGGAGAATGCAAGTTTCCAGTACAAAGGACCAAACATTTCTTACATACTGCCTGACCAAAATCCTCACAAACACTGACCACACTCTATACAAGAACCACTTAACAAGGGTAGAAGGAGAAAGAGAATCCGTTAGTCGCCTCATACGACATGCGGGGTGCAGAGAAATAAGGATGTGGAAAAGAAGACTTTTGGTAAGTGAAATAAAGGTGATGGATCCAGTCAGGTAGAAATAAGACAACAAGAAAAGAATTGGAAAACTGCAGGGAAAAGTAGGGAGAGTTTTCTTGGAAGGAAATATAGGTGAAAGGACTGGTAAGGCAGAAATAAGACAAAAGAAGAGAAGAAACAGAACCGTTAGTCGCCTCTTACGACATGCTGGGTAGCATCGGGTAAATTCTTTCTAGTCCCAACCAATATGGGACTCCCCCTAACCCGCGGGGGGTCCATTTTGAATTATGGTATGAAGAAAGGTAAACATTATGACACTCGTTGCAAATGAAAAATATGGTTAAATCTAATGATTTTTGTCCTGTTATATGTTCAGTGCGTGTTACATCAAATAAATATGGTAAGGCCTCCAAAAAAAATATATAAATAAAAAAAATTTAAAAGCTAGACTTTGAATTCAAACTAATATTTGTTGTCATTTTTTTGTTTCCTGACACATAGTTGATTTTTTACTAAAGGCACAGTGCAGCTCACAGCCTTCGTTTTGCATTTTTGTTGCAGCTGAGTGCATTTACAGTTCAAAAATCCTCCTATGGTAGTAAAACAAACCCAAAACTACCCTTCGACGACATCTGTGATGCTCGACAGTTTCTTGTTCACGCGAGTGCATAAATTAACCTAATTATTACATGGTGTTTGGTCGGAGTTCGATTCAACTGAGTGATTCCGGCCTACATTTTGTTTTACACAAACTCATGATGATGTCTGACATAGTTTGCTAGTGACGTGTCTTTTAGTGCATGATGTGGTGATCTACCTGATCTAAATTTAGATCAAAAAATAGGTCAAGACCAGCCGGGTCCGAGTACGAAATTAATTCGCAAACAAAATCGCAGTTCTTGACTCTTTGGGTGCAAGTCAATGAAACTTGGTAGTTCTTCTAACGGACAGCTGCCTGAGGTATGACTAAGAGCCCCAGGGGCTCCGTGCACCTGAATTTGACAAGTTCAGTACCTTTAAGCTTTGTAACAACAGTTAGGTTTAGTAAACCAAGATAACATTTTATATGATAAAAGCAGCATGCGACATTCTCTTTGTTGTTGCTGTATGTTGTTGTTGATATTTTTTTGTTCATTGTGGTGGATTGGGATGAGTGTTTTAAAAGAGGCCAACCTGAGGTTCTGCATTTATGTGCTTGGGACCTTAATTCACAAAAATACTTTCTTAGAACTGCCAAAGAAAATAAATTTGATGTTGTGGTGAGAGAGGATGTTGTTTATTTTGTCATCCATTTTCCTTCAAATATCATACATATATATTTATACATGTATCACCACTCTGCCACTATGAGTATGATTTGATGGTTTTGTGTTTACCCGACACCAAAAATGTGAGTAACCTGTACTTTTGTTTTGAAAACCACAATTGCCTTTCATATGACAACACATTGCCTGTGTCTGCTACAGTGGAACACCCTCTTTAGACTTTATTTTGGAAAATAAGATCATAGAATTTCTCAGGGCATATACATGTTCAGACATTGTCGACAAGGAAATCTGAACAAAGCAAGGGCTGAAATGGGATTAGGAAAGGGGGGAGGGGGGGGTGTCTGTAATAGGAAGGGGGCTGGAGGGGGAGGGGGGTCTAAAAGGGGTTCCACTGTAAATAGACGAGATTTCATACACGAGACAATGATTACAAATGCCAACAACTATTCCAGAATGGGAAGTTAAAAATAGTATCTTGGTAAGTTTGAATCCACTTGCCACAAATTCCTCGACATTATTCATCGTATTGTAACCGAAGCAACCTTGTAGCAACCATATCGATATCCGGCGGACATATTGACTTATTGTCGGAATTTGGGGCGAGACTTTTGATTCAAAACGAACACAATGAGATTAGGTTTAAAAACATTCCTATAAAATAAACTCCATTAAATAGAAGAGCAATACTTGTGAGGCATGAACAGTATTTAATGCCAAAAATGTCCCCCCCCCCCCCCCCCCAATATTTTGGACGTCAAGCGGGGTTTGCTTTTTACAGCGTTTCGGTTTTTCGTTACATCTGCAAAGTGGCCGACTGCGAACCTTATCAGTTCATTGGAATGACTCTCCAACAAAGTTAGCTACTGCGAGAGAGTAGGGAAGAGCGAACCTTTGCATACTAACCAGTCTAACCAGAGGTAAGTTTTCATGTTTCATTCTTTTATTTAGAGTTTGCTGTGTGTACTCGTTTGCCGCAATGTGTCACTCACTCTCTGTAGTCTGTCAGTGTCATGCGTCATTATCAACATCCTCAAAGAGTCTAAGTCAAACCACAGGCAGAAGGTATCGTTCACTGGACCACTACTTTCATAGAAAGACTACAAGGTATGTCACTCAGCTTCGAGTCGTCTGTGTTCTTGGAGTCGCTTCCTGCGGACAATTTTTTTGATCAAGACGGTTGGCCTCTTCCCACAGTCTGTGTAAGGTCAAATAAATACAGTTGAATGATTGTTTTAACTATATGTACCTTTAATTTTCAGCTGCCGTACGCTGCAGGTTGTTTCTTTTGACGAAGCAAAGATATATCTGTAAGGACACACTAAAAATCTCTCTGAAAAACCTTGATATTCAGTTCCAATAATGGCGTAGCATAAGCTATACTGGTGCCCAGACCGCGGAAAACAGAATAATCCACATTGCAGAGCAAAAGCGCACAATCCAGAAAACCAGGGCAGCCACAACCCCAACAGCTGAACACTCGCATGCGGAACGGGAATCCTGGCCCGGACAAGCTTATCAGTTATCTACTGGACAGACTAGAGATCCAAGCATACCATGAGCCTGCGGTCATCTTCCAAAACAAAGGACGAACAACATTTACAATGAAGGTAAATCTTCTGGTTGTTTATGTTGGAGCTACACATAGCTCATTGATTAACAACAATATGTGGAGACAAGTCTCACTGTATAACCATTGAGTGGCAAACATATGCTTGTGTATTTTATGAGTGGCACAATCCTGGTCAAAATTCAGTATGCTTCAGACAGTGATGCTTATCATATTGAACTAGGAAGATAGTGACTTTGCTGGTCATCATTGACATTGATCTAAATTAACCAATCAGTGCTTTATAACCAATTTTAAACTAGAACATTTGGAATTAATGGCGTTTAATTCAGAGGAATTTCTATCAATTTCCTCTCAACATCGTCAATTACTTAAGTTTGTGTGTAAGATAACCATAATTTTATTGTTTTGCTATACTAACTATCAATCACTGTAGTTTTATTTACTACGTTGTGTTGTGGTTTTTTTCAGGTATTATGTTCTAAACTTTGTTGCTTATTATTGTACTATCGTTTTAGGGTCACAGTTATTTTACAAATATCATCTTCTAGTTTTGGTTTTGTGCTCAGCTGTTAGTGTGCCTCGCATTTCTCGCTTAGGTTGTCTCCCCCTTTTTGTAAACTCATATTTTTTAATTAGCATTTTTGGTTATTTGGTACGTCTGGTCATCTTATAACAAAAATGTCATTGAACTGAAAAAAGAAATAATAACTTAGTTTCATATTTGAACATTTGGCAGTATGTTTCTTGTGAGCCAGAAAGATCTCACCAGGAACCCAACCTTTACCCAGTTAATTCTACACATTAAAATTTAAATGGAAAATTACGAAACACATAAGAACATGCAACTAAATACACACTGGCAGTACTTGTTATCTACAATCAATTGATATACGGTATACGACACATCCTTGAAACACATAGAACAGTTCTCAAGAAAGAACATTGGCAATTTTCAGTCTTTTTTGTGTTGCAGACATGCAGTGATCACCACCACATTGACCTCCGTCCTCGTCTTCATCTTCACTCTCCGACAAGTCAATGCCGTCCTCGTCCACGCCATTTTCTATGATAAAGTTATGTAGGACACATGCTGAAAAAATTAACATTGGAACTTCACGGATGTTCGTCATCTTGAGATCCTTCAGTCTGCGGAATTTTCCTTTCAACAAACCAATAGCCCGCTCCACGTCAACTCTTGTCCTTGCCTGGGCTCTGTTGTAGGCAGTTTCCACAGGGGTCAGATGGCCGTTGTCGCGGAATGGAACCAGCAGGTACTTGCGGAGACTGAGGGTAGGCCGAGTCCCAGATCATATGGTACTCTGGAGGCAGCTTACTTGCGTCAGACTCCAACACTCCATGGAGATCTGAGTTGGGGAAAACTCGGCTGTCATGCACGGACCCAGTGTAACCCGTAAACACATCCAGAAAGAGGAGGTCTTTGTCGCATACAACCTGAAACAAGTCGCGTAAATCAATATAAAAATAATCTATCAGCCTGAAACTAAAAACCAACCACAACAGAGGCTACATGTATATCCTAATGCTTCGCTAGCCTAAACCATAAGACTGAGCTGACCACAGCTCCTCTCTGCAGAACATGCGAATGAGGTGCCTACTGTCCCATATAATTCATTTATCATTGAGTGCATTTTCAGCGTAACCATGACATGCATATGAAATGATAACGAATAATAAAAAAAAATCATGTCTTTGAAGCTGGTAAACATCCCCATTATCACACCGGGGACTGTGTTCCGCCTTATTTCAGCCGGGCTCGTTGTTACTCCGTTTTCAGCCAGGCTCAGTGTCACGCAAACGAAAGTGTCTTCATAAAAACACAAACTATGACTTTCACACTGATTTAAGCTAAAATTGATGAATGTCAGTAGAAAGAAGAATAATTGTTTTCTTTGTAGACAGCTAAAAACGTCTTTTGCTTACCTGGTTAATTGACAATAGCCGAATGGAAGGCATGCATGCGGTTTTTTTAGTGAAAAATGAAGGTTCAACGTACATTTCTCTCAAACATGGATTTGAACAACAAATATTCCTCTATTTTTACTATTTTGGGTAAAGCTATAATCATCTGTATCAATTGCGTGCTTCAATGCATCCTCACTATGTCATAAGAAGCAATCAAAACAAGCAAGTGGTGTACGTTTTGTTCCGCGCTGGGCCTCCTGCATTTTTGCACTGGGCTTGCTTTTGTTCTGGGTGTCCAGCGCGGAACAAAACTCGCCTGACATGGTTTTACTTCTCGTGCCTCAACGCAGGTTCGGGAAAATGCATCAGCATAACAGCAAGAAACTATAGAACAAACTTATGATACAGAAAAACCATAACATGATACCATTGCTTATCATTTCTTCAGTTTGATCAGCTTTTTTGCCCAAAAAGCGACAACCCGCATGTATTTCAAGCCGATGGGGGTCACATAATAAACCTTGTCAGATAAAAATAACACCAATAGAGAGACAAATTACTTAGGTTAGTGCTAAAAACATCCGTTCCTGGAAATGAGTTTTTTTTTAGAAGACATAGTTTGTACTTTAGTGCAGACACTTACGTTTGCGTGACACCAAGCCCAGCTCAAAACGAAGTAACAACGAGCCCGGCTGAAATAAGGCCGAACACAGTCCCCGGTGTGATTATCCATGCTTAGTCAAGAAATGCTTGAACAAATTTTTAATAAATTTGATCAGAAAGTGCTGTCTCAACTTTCACTAAAAGCGGTATATGACATGTATCTAACAACAGGAAAAGAAAAGTCAGAGAAACGATGTGTAGGTACATTTTCATGATGGTTTTCTTGGAATAAATCCACACACCATCATAATTCATACTTGTCTGAACTCCCAATATCGGTTTAAACATTTAATATTTCTCACGTAAACCATCACAGATACTGTCAGGCTTTTACACACAGTACAAACACCCTTTCATTGAAACACTCACCCCTTGAGAACATAGATGCTTTCCGTAAAAAGCGAGCAATTTTCACACAAAAATTGTTTTGCATGGTTTATCTTACCCCGGAGCCATCGACATCGTGAACTCTGTTATTCCACTTTCCCTTTTTGACAAAGCAGTCGTCAGGAATTTGAATGCGACTCGCTGTGAGCTTGTCTGCAATAGCACGTTATTATGTACCTCTGACTATGCACGAAACAAACGGCTGTGGTTCACAAGAACCCTCGTGATGACTTTTGACTATTCACAGGAACTGGCACACCTTACGTGAACCTGCTTCCGGGCGTTCCTTATTTTAACTTTAAATACTTCGAGTTTTAATGATCTTGTCTTGATGAAAAAATATTTATTTTATGATTTAAGAATGTTTGTGTAACACGCTGTCAATTTATTATTTAGATTTGAAAAGTTCGGTCTAGCGCCAAAACGCACCTCGGTCCGATTGTCTTGAAGACAATCCGCAACATTAAATCTTTGAAAATTACTCGCTCAGCCTCTTTACGTAGGGCACCTAGGATGTTCCCTTTGGTGAGCGTGATGGTTTACGGGAGGCGCACTTTGCCTTTAAATACTTGTCTTTAAATTCAAAGATTCAAATAGTGACTTAAAATTACAGTAGATTCCAATTATGAAATGACACTGCTAGTGTTACTCCAGTATTTCAATAGGGAATAAATACACAGGCACCATAATGGTCAGGTCCTCCAACCTTTCAGTTCTGCCAACATTAACAATCCACCTATCTGAAACAGAAAGTGATCAAATCTGTTACCTGGAGATGCATCGCTGGGAAACCTTTGCGGCAGATGTACGCGTCGCTGTTCTCAACCCTGGTTCCTGGTATCTTTATGTAGGTCCCACCAATCGCTCCAACTACGCCGGGAAACCAACTCTGGCTGCCCATTTCCCAGCTAATCGAGCCAGGTCACATCTTGGTGGCCACTGGATGACATCTCCTGTAAAGAACAGAAAATTGCATTAAAATATGCTGATCACAGTGTTAATTTTATTCAAAATTATCTGACAGTTTACCCATGTCTGTACTATTTACAATTAAAGTTACAGGTCTCCCAGTCCCAGCCACACGCCGGGGAAGTGTTACGACAGAAAAAATTGCCGTTTGTTACGATAGCATTCTGCAGTCCCATAGTCAACAAGGTTTCGAGCCCGAAAGGTGTGTAACTTCCAAACTAATAATTATTGTGGCGTAATTATCGAAGCCAGCAAAGTTTATTTGTTCTCAGCGGATTTATGATTGCATGAGGATTAACATGTTATCGATTTAATTTTTGAGGCTTCTGTTTTAGATTTGTGACAGTCGTATTTGTTGAAATTGTTTGATTTGGGGATTTCTTTTTAAATGGTGGAGATTACAAGAGGCTTGAAGCAACAACGGTCATTTGATCAGGTAATGTGATGTATCATAACTGAAATGCATCAATAGCAGTGTCCCAATATTCAAGTGTGTTTGTGTCATCGGCTGAGAAAAAGAGCATGTGTATTTTTTTTGGTACGCGTCGCCGTGCTAGCAGTTACGACCGCCAGCGATGCACTGATACGGCCGCCCCACTTTTCTGTTACGACCGCCGACTGTTTCGGCTACGGCAGCCGGCACTCATTTTATTCGTTTAATAATGTTATTGCCAAAGTTTATGACAGTTTGCAAACAAATATGAACGGGTTTCACTGCACATCGGTTGTGCACCGTCGTGTTATCAGGAATTTTGATTCCCTGCCCTCTTTTATTTAATATCGCATTCGTCACAGTTTATATCTAGAGTTGTTCTACTTCCAGTTAAGCGTGCACATAGTTTCAACGGGCATATACATGACAAGTTCAAATGTCAATTGTCAAAATCAGTCGCTGAAAATCCAACTCGGTCTAAAAGACGGACACAAAGGAATCCCACTCACCAATTACTCGGGTGAGTCAGGGGGGAGATTGGGGTGAGGTGGGGGTTAATAACTAGGAGTCAAATTCAGATAAAAAAAAGATTTGAACTGGGTATGCATTACTGTTGTCAATATTTTTGAAGAAGAAAAATGCCTCTCTACAAAACTTTGATTGTAATTAGTTACCTTGATGCGTCTATGAGTATGAGACACTGAACCGCCTAAAGATAGGTACAGGCAGGCAAAATTTGAAATTTGAAACAGAGGTTTAAAAAGCAGAATTTTAGAAAGAGCAGGTTAAAACAAACAAAACAAAAAAAGAATGAAGTGTCTAGCTTGATTATTTCCTGAGATATGCCCTTAATTCATCCGAGCGACGCGTCCGTAAGCGCGAATTTGTATTTTCGGCCAACTTTCAGGTCATACAGAAATTTCTATGATGTGAATAGAAATGATGAAAAGAGTTTTTGTCAGTCTTTATGACACAGACAGTAAGTAGTTAGGAAAAAGAAAGCAATACAGACAGAAATACATGAGCACTGACACACCAAAAACATGAAAACACACCATTATTAACATTCCAAAACAGCACAACTCTGTATTTTCAAAAGATCATAGCATGCAAGTTTATGAAGTGAACAGTTTGAAAATGAATCTTATAACACTTCATGTTATAACTGTCCACAGGAATTATTTCTGAGTTACAGTTCACATTAACTTTTAAGACACAAACCCTCAAACTTGACCCATCCTTTGATTTGTCACACGGAAAACGACCAAAAATAGAGAGCAATTATTTCAAACGCTGATAACTCGAAAACTACTTGATGGATCCACACCAAATTTGGTAGGCTGATTCTATGTACCAGGACAGAGTCACAAACACACTCAGGTATGCTGAATAAATTGGAATACTAACCTATCATGCTGTTTTTAACATAAAGTGGTGACAATCTTGTAGCGCTGAACGACATCACTTGGCGAATGGCATACACAAGGAATGTGAGTTCATGAAAACATCATTTCTGGCAGCATACAATAATGATAACATCAGAATACATGTGTATATAAGTAAGCAGAAGCATATGTGTTTAAAATATAAACTGTTCCATATTTGGCTATGTTGCATGAGTTTTCAATTTCAGTGCTTGAAGACACAAACGGTAAGTCCTGTTTTTCATCATCTAGTGATCTACGTAAAGTACGCTCTGTGAAAGGCAAAATACAGGCTTGAATAGAATGGTGTCATTCCGGCACATAATGCTGAGGCCAAGGTCTACACAAAGAAAGTCACTGAAACTGAAAGTAAAACCGGCACCTTCACCCTCACGTTGTTTCACTTTGGCAGCCTCTTTCACAGTAGCTTCAAGTTCAGTCCGAAGACTAAGTCCCTCCAAAGGATCCCCATGCACAGTTCTTGGAAAGAAAGACTCCATGTCCTTCCAAGTGGTCTTTGTCTCCACTCGCAACAGTTCCAGTTGCAAAGCTAATCGGTGGGTGAGTGGTCCACGATCAACCTTTGGCGGTGCTCCCTTTCCAGTCTTGGTCAAGGCTTGTTTCATCTTCTGGAAATGTACATCATCTGCAACACACAAGATCCCGTCAAGGATTAATTTTTGTCTTGGTAAATGGACATACAACAGCTGAGCTGCACTACTTGTGTTTCCACTTTTTTTTCCTTCAATCACCTGATTCAAGACAAGTACTACTACTAGTACTTCTTCTTTGACTTTAGTAACTTGAATTTAAAAACAGCTTCATATGCATAGATCAGTAAACTGTAGTTACACTTACTGCTTGTAGAAAATTGATCAAGCGAGATAAAAATGCAAAGAAACCAGAAAAAGACTGACACTGACACTTATCTTAGTATTCTTACTGCATAATAATACATGTGTATTCAAAGAACATTGAAGCTGTTTGAGAATTGATTCGTGTATGCTCCTCCATAATATCTCTGTTGTATAGTGCAAGTAGCAATAATGTGAGAAAATGCTACATGCGTTTGTGAATTCCCGGTTTCCAGCTGATAAATCGAAGACTGAAATACGGTGAAAATCGTCAACACTGACTATCGAAGTTCGATGATTTTTGTCACTTCCGGTTTTCGAATTTCATTTTATTTCTCGAGATTTCTTACTAATCATAAACAAAATGATGAAATGAATGCAAAATACGAACAAAACAACCCCAATACTTTTTGATGAAAACGTTTTTATTGAAGCAGTCGGTACCAATAAAATTAATTTTGAACTGAAATGGCAACACTGCCTCGTGCCGAAAGGTTCAATGAGGAGACGCTTACACAAGTTGGAAAATCGGTCAAATTTCTTGATAAAAAAACCGAACTACTCATATTAACTTACAAAGTGATCAACTAGTATGTTAATCTTTCAAAATATATAGTACTTACCAAGGCTGGGTTTGATGCTGAGAAGAAACGAATCCAAATTGCCAGGGCCACCGAGTGGTGGTTTTGCACGGTCCGCCATGACGCTAATCGGCTCTGCGGTATGCATGTGACCCCCGGTACTTGGTTTTGATTGGCTCGCGCAGCGTCAGGGAGCATGTCTCCCTCACGTGACAATTATCGTCGGATTGTTCAAAAAACGAGCTTTCTTGCGCATCTATTTGTTGTGCGATCCGTTCAGTAGTTTTGGAGATATTCAAGTTCAAACTGACGCCAAACTTTACACTTGAATTTCTTTATTTTACGGGCAAAAAGTCTCAGAAAGAATTGTATGTAATGAAAGAGTTACTCCCCGTTAATATGACCCTTGTAATTTGCATACTTTGAATGAGTTCTTGACTCTTACAACCGCAATTTTAGAAACGCGATGCAAAACATGGTGAGGAGACGGAAATGGAGGTAAGCGACAATCGGCGGCGATCGCATGTACAGTCAGCACCTTTCACACGTTTGCACAACTTACAAAGGTAATAAAGAAAGAAACAAATAATACAGACAGATAGATTAAGAACAGATCTTTATTTTGCAATCATTATTTTTTATTTCCATGCATTTTCTCGACCTGAACAAGACAGAGGAACACAGTCTATTTTTAGCTGGCAACGCTCTTTCCAGCCTAGCAGCCCAGAGGCTGCGGGTACATACTAAATATCTTTCTTACCTGCACAATCTGTATATCCAGGACTTTCCCCAGTCCCTGTTCGATGAGAGTGTATGTGCCATATTTGGCACAGTGTCCTGGGCTATCTGACCGCCCATCACCAATCAGCTCTAGACTTCTTCCCTCGTCCTGAAGCTGCGAAATGAGCTCTGACTGCTCCCGTTTCCATTTTCTTTCCACTGTAGAAAAAATGAAGTGCCGCTGATGCCACAAGAACGTGCTCTCCAAAATGTAACGCACATTGAGCAGGTAAAACAGCCGGAGAATTTTTTTCGGGCTGCAGCCAGAGAGCACAACAGCTGATGACAGGAGCAGGTTCCCGCAGGGCATCTGCTTTATGTACGGTTGGCTGGTCCACTCTCTGAAGAAACAGCACTTGGAGCAGTCTTGTCGGACGTGGATGCAAGATCCAACTGTCTTCGATATGAAGGCCTTCGCAGGGTGAGAGCATCGAGGACAACTCTCAAACAGCTGCATCAAGTTTGCCTGGAAGACAATGTACTTGTCTTCCAGGTCGGGGCTGGGTCTCGGCTCAGGGGCATTCCTAAAACACACAGGTTATACACTTTCTTAGCACATAAAGGGTTACTATGGAAACTACATGTGCCATACACAAGAACAAATTGTTTCACTGCTAGTGCTATGGATATAATTACTTCATGTTATACATGTCGCAATGACAGTGAAATCCAGTATAACAAAAACATTAAGATGAAATTAGCTTCTTACTTAATAATAACAAGAAGGGCAAAGCCCATACGACTCACATGCTTTACACATTTTTCCTACCAAAATACATGTGACCTTGACCCAAGGTCAAGGTCATCCAAGGTCATGCAACACAAAGCTGTTAATTCAAGACATAGGAAGTACAATGGTGCTTATTGGCTCTTTCTACCATGAGATATGGTCACTTTTAGTGGTTCACTACCTTATTTTGGTCACATTTCATAAGGGTCAAAGTGACCTTGACCTTGATCATATGTGACCAAATGTGTCTCATGATGAAAGCATAACATGTGCCCCACATAATTTTTAAGTTTGAAACAGTTATCTTCCATAGTTCAGGGTCAAGGTCACTTCAAAATATGTATACAATCCAACTTTGAAGAGCTCCTGTGACCTTGACCTTGAAGCAAGGTAAACCAAACTGGTATCAAAAGATGGGGCTTACTTTGCCCAATATATCATATATAGGTGAGGTATTCAATCTCAAAAACTTCAGAGAAAATGGGAAAAATAGCTGTTTTTTAGGCAACATTTATGGCCCCTGCGAACTTGACCTTGAAGCAAGGTCAAGATGCTATGTATGTTTTTTGGGGCCTTGTCATCATACACCATCTTGCCAAATTTGGTACTGATAGACTGAATAGTGTCCAAGAAATATGCAACGTTAAAGTTTTCCGGACGGACGGACGTCCGGACGTCCGGACGTCCGGACGTCCGGACGGACGGACGGACGGACGACTCGGGTGAGTACATAGACTCACTTTTGCTTCGCATGTGAGTCAATAATAATATGGGAGATTTATAGAGCGCTTTACATTCTCAAAGCGCTTTACAATGACAAACATACATAATACATACAAAGCAAAGCAAAAGCATGTGCAGCAGCATTCAGCACACAAGTGAACAACGAAACTCAAACACTACATCAATACAATCTGCAAGCATACTAACACAGGCAAAACATTCAAACATTCAAACACCTGATTCAAAAATGCACCATGTTGAAATAAAATTAATCAAAATACTGGGTGAAGAAGTGTGTTTTAAGGTTTGATTTGAAGGAACAGAATGTTTGGCAGTGTCGGATAGAGTAAGGGAGAGAGTTCCACGCAACGGCAGCAGAGTGGGAGAAGGCTCTCTGGCCGTGCTGTTTGCGACTAAAAGAAGATAGACGGAATATTCTAGTGTCTACAGAGGAGCGGAGGGATCGTGAGGGTGTATAGAGTGTGAACAGGTCAGACAGGTAGGATGGGGCTGAGCCAGATATTATTTTGTAGCAGATACAGCAGCACTTATATTGGATTCTCAGCTCTACAGGGAGCCAATGAAGTTTCTTTAGCAAGGGGGAACAGGACTGGGACCGAGGGGCTTTGCAGACAAGCCGGGCTGCAGAATTTTGAACGCGCTGCAAAGGATGGATGACAGACTGAGGACAGCCAATGAGAACAGAATTTCCGTAGTCTAATCGAGAAAGAATGTAGGAGGAAACAAGGGTCTTGGTGGCATCTTCGGTAAGGTATGGGCGGATAGAACCTATTCTCTTAAGCTCGATGTAAGCGGACTGACAGACTTTCATAACATGGTGTTTCATGGAGAGATCGCTATCAAGAAAGATGCCAAGATCACGGACGGAGTCTGAGAATTCAATAGTACTGCTGCCCAAAAGTGATAGAAGGAGGGAGAGAGAGAGAGGAGGAGATGGAGGATTTGGTGAAACGAATGGCTTCTGTTTTGTCACAGTTAAGTCTAAGCTTGTTAGTGGACATCCAGAGTTCAACGTCAGCAATGCAAGACTGAAGGGAGGTGGTCATCTGGGCGTATTCTGAGGGAGTCGCTGAGTTCTGAAGCTGAGTGTCGTCAGCAAACATTTCGTGGGAAACGGAATGTCTGTCGATGAGGTCAGTCAGAGGGGAGGTGTACATGATGAACAGCACGGGCCCGAGCACAGAGCCCTGGGGAACGCCAAAAAGGAGGGAGGTTTCCTGGGATGGGACGTCGTTTACAATTACAAAATTTGTTCTGTCTGAGAGATAGGATCTGAACCAATTTAGAACTGAATTTTGGATGCCGAAAGTGTGCTCAAGGCGGGACAGCAGGATTTCATGATCAATTGTATCGAAAGCGGCCGAAAGGTCTAACAGGAGGAGCAGGGAAATTTTGTTATCGTCTAAGGAAGTCAAAATGTTGTTGAGGATACTAAGGACTGCGGTCTCTGTGCTATGGTCCGTGCGGTAGGCTGACTGGTGCGGAGTGAGGAGGTTGTTGGCAGAAAGGTGGGAGGAGAGCTGGTCTAGGACTATCTTCTCTAGGATTTTAGAAAGAAAGGGAAGGTTTGAGATGGGCCTGTAGTTCTTAAGTACGTTGGGGTCGAGGGAGCTTTTCTTCAGAAGGGGTTTAATGACAGCTTTTTTGAAATCTGAGGGGACGGTGCCAGTGGAAAGGGACTCGTTCAGTATTCTAGTGATGGTGGGTAGAAGGATGTCTAAGTGATCACAGAGGAGGGGGGTGGGGAGGGGGGTGGGGAGGGGGTCGAGGTCACAGGACGTGACTTGTGATGAGAAATTAAGCTAAATAATGTCACAACAAAAATGTTTATTGACATGTTTTTGGTGTTTTCCCCCCATTTAATAGACAAAAAGGGGCTATGGCCAGTGAGATAAAGACCAGAGAGAGAAAGACAAAAACAAAGGACACAGTGATAGCAGCTAAAAATAGCTGACTGTCACCCAAAGTAACCCTTGACTTCTGTCTTACTTTTTAAAATGTAGAGAAGTAGATGTCTATTGAAAACTTACAAGAACTGCGGATCTTCTGGTTCACCTCCATCCTCGTCAGCAGGCTCGTCCTCTTCCGCAGCTGCAGCGCGCTGTCGTTCACCTTTTCGTTCTTCTTTCCCCACACTCTCATCTGTAGAAGTTAGAACCGGCATTGCGTTTTAGAGGTGGGGCGTTGATCAGGTTGCATTGGATCCTGACATCCTTGGTTTCGGCAATGGCAGAAACATCTGAAGAACAAATGACATTGCTGATAATTGATAATTACAAAACAATGTACATTTCACTTCAATAACCGGAACAATGACAAGTTAATTTTAGTTTATTTATATTACTGTAACAAGCGGACTACTGATATTCATTTACAATACCATATAATCATACCTGTAAACTTAAATTAGGAACAGATTTTGGAATGTTGCATTTCTGCTGCAAAAGTAAACAGGAGTGAAGCGTGCAGTAACAGGGATGTCGTTAGGCGTCGGACATCGGACATATATAACAATGAAAATCCCCAAATGTCCGATTCACATTGCCGCATGTCGGTCAGATGTCCTATCGTTTTAGCCTAAGCGTGGTCATTGTCCAATATGTACTCCATTCCTTCGGACAGCGCGATAATCGTTAATTTTCATTTCAAGATACAAATCTTCTAAAACACCGAACGCTCTCGTGTTCAGCTGACACTGAAGTTGCCAGTGCCGCGTGCGGATCTTTTCTTTTGTCGGGAATTCCTGAACCGTTTGTGGTATGCGCCGTTTGGGTATTTATACCGTCTCGGTGCAGCGCACTGATCTAAAAATAGTGGATTATTTTTAGATCAGAGCATGCTACAGGAGTACGGGAGACAACTCCAACTGACTAAATTTGTCGTCTGCTTTTGT
Organism: Littorina saxatilis; assembly: GCF_037325665.1. Taxonomy (NCBI): domain Eukaryota; kingdom Metazoa; phylum Mollusca; class Gastropoda; order Littorinimorpha; family Littorinidae; genus Littorina; species Littorina saxatilis. The sequence continues at coordinate 36,045 of NW_027129486.1, read as the reverse complement.
TTTAGATATGAGACGAAGCACTGAATTATGCCGCTGGAAAAAAAAACTAAAGCCTGCAAAAGACCAGCATTAGATCAAACCGATCATTTTGTTTTTCAACTGTTATCCAAATCATGCCGTTTGTAATCAAAGTAAGAGCTCTGAAGTTGTCCATGTTGGTTTCTTTTTTGTGGTTTCTTTGAAACTAAACAAATACAACATTATACGCACACTGTGTTGATGTATTTACTATATTATGTGTGTGTTCTACAGCGCGCGCGCGCGTGTGTGTGTGTGTGCGTGTGTGTGTGGGCGCATGACTTTGGAACAATTCCATGGAATGTGTTATAAGCTGTTTGGCGCAAATTCATAATGTCCTATTACACTTTCTGAAAGCGGTCAAATGTCCTATTTATGCTGAAGAACTCAGGACATTTGTCCTATAGGTATGAATTTGTAGCAACATCCCTGCAGTATGTATAATAGTATATCAGACCAATTATATATAGCTCAGAATAGAGATATAAATGGCAAACTTTGAAACAATTCAAAAGAATATAAACGATAAAAAGACTGTTAATCTGAAAAGCTCACATTTATGTTTCCCTCGCAGTTTGATGTGCACTTGCACGTATGCTTGGATGCTGATGACGTGGCTGGTGGTACTTCTGGATGTAGTTGATTCCCACGTTCCTGTTCATCCTCCTCTTGTAGAGCTCTGTAAAGCCTCCACATTGTCTTCGTCATCCACTTTGACATTCAGCGGGCAGTTGAAGTTTTGCTGCTGTAAAAGTAACAAATTGCATACTTATAAAACATCTAGTGAATACAAACAGCTCTTGATTTCCTTTTAATTTTACCGTACCCAACCAATTTTTACCAAGCCTATTTCAATTCTCACTGCCAATGCTAATTGCTATGGAGTACGTGTGACTGTGAGTGTCAAATACTGTAATTTTATAATCCCTCATTTCCTTTTATCTTCTTTAACCAAAGTTCACCTAGCCTACATCAATTTAACAAACATATATTATATCACATATGTTCTGAAAAAGAGTGGCACTGGCACAAATTGACAAAACAAATGGGGATCTAAATCAAACCAAAGCCGAACATCTGATGGGACAATAATGATACTGAACAGCTGACTGGCATGGTGACTTGTTTGAATTTGATGCCTGTGCATAAACTGATTTGCAGAACTGTGACTAATCTAGTCTTTCTATGTAAGTATAGTGGTCCAGTGAACGATACCTTTGCCTGTGGTCAGTGTCACTCCCTGTCAGAGGAAAGTTATTCATCTAAAGTGAAAAAAACTTAGACTTACTCGTGTTGCGAAAAAAACAAAGTATTTAGTCTACACCCGAGATATCGAGAGATCATTTTTGGAACAAACAGTGAAGAGTCAATATAGGGAGGACAGAGGACAGAGGAAATTTTAAGGCGACATCATAAGTTCTACCTTAGTACCTACCTCGCGTGCAATGGCCAATGTCGAGTTTCAACCGCGTAGTTCGTCGACGACACACTTCTTCTTAAAAGTCAGCAATTGACGACGTGGCGAAAATATTCTGAAATTCTTCTCTCCGTTGTGACCGGGTTTATTTGGTAAACGTAAGTGGTCCCGTGATCATGATGTCACTTGTCGAGTCCGGATGCGGTCTTCGAGTTTGGTTTCTCCGGTGATCTGTGTAACGTCTTTCGGTTCAGCACATACACGGAGGCAACTCCTGTCAGTGTGTTCCAAGCTTTATAAATTCATTTCTTCGTAGCTCTGGGCAAGCACATGTATGGTACATCGACCTAGATATTCTCCCGCATGGTGGGAAGTAACGTGCAGTGCGCATGTCCCGTGACGTATGCCCTTGTTACAATGCGCATGTCTGGCCTAGTGCCTTACTAAGCTCACTAATTATCGTGTCATCCCCCTTTCTCTAACGAATGCAAACAAATCAAATGTCCTACTCTCTCTAGTAATTATTCCTACCAAGTAATGGACAAATCATATGCAACCAACGTTGTTCCTACTTTTACAATTACCAAACTCTGAAACACATTTTTATCCACAACACCAATACAACATTCTTTATAACAACACCTGAATGTATTTCAATGATGTGACACACTCAGAACAACACAAAGTATGCTTTTGTTCAATAGTACCTCACACATAATTTCCATCTTAACAGTACTACCCCATGTACGCATAATAAACACAAATATGCATAATAAGTCAGTTCAATAGTACCTCATACATAATTTCCATCTTAATAGTACCGTACACCATGTACGCATAATAAACACAAATATGCATAATAAGTCATACAACTTCTTCCTTTTAGCACCATATTGTTTGACTAGTCCAGATCAAAAACATAGCAGTCAGTCAATTTAGTTTAGTTTTGTTTTTGTTTTACTGTGTCTCATATTCTTGCAATATTGTGGTTTTTTGACCAGTCTCCCACTGCGTGTTGCCACTTGTGGTGAAATGCTTGTTGTTTGTTCTGCTTGTATTTCATGATCCTGAGTGCCATTTTCTGTGTTGTGTTGTTTTGTTGTCATGCTTTCTGTCACTTGTTTTTGCCCTGTTTGGTTTGTTTGATCTGTTGTATTTTGATGGTATTTTGGTGACTGTGGTTGCTGAATGAGTATCTGTTCATGTGACTTTCGGAGGTGTTTTCGATTTCTTCGGTACCGCCTACCATTTGCACACATGCGCACGAAAAAGATCCCACGTTCACAGCGAAAGTCTCAGGCTTGGAAAACACGGCGAAGACACGCATGCATCATCTCTCATCTCCGATTATCATGATCGTATTTCGATAGGCCTACTTTGACAAGACAAACTCAATGCTGGTGTGTCGAAGAAGACAGCCACAGCGGGCTTGTTCGAATCAAAGTATCACACCATATCTTCAACGTATTACCAATACCTGTCCCAATATAGACCAGTTGGTCTAAGAGGACGTTAAACCCTAATAGTCAGTCAGTCAGTCTCTCTCTCTCTCTCTCTCTCTCTCTCTCTCTCTCTCTCTCTCTCTCTCTCTCTCTCTCTCAGTCTTTCTCCCTTTCTCTGTCTCTTTGTGTCCCTCTCTTTCTCTCCCTTTCTTTGTGCCTCTTTGTGCCTCTCTCTCTCCCTCTCCCTCTCTCTCTCTCCCAGTCTCTCTCTCTCTCCCCCCCCCTCTCTCTCTCTCTCTCTCTTCTCTCTCTTTCTCTCTCTCTCTCGGCTCTCTCTCTCTCTCTCTTTCTCTCTCTCTTCTCTCTCTCTCTCGGCTCTCTCTCTCGCTCTCTCTCTCTCTCTCTCTCTCTCTTTCTCTCTCTCTCTCTCGGCTCAGTCTCTCTCTCTCTCTCTCTCTCTCCACTCTCTCTCTCTCTCTCTCTCTCTCTCTCTCTCTCTGTGCCTATGTGTGCCTCTTTCTCTCTCCCCCTCTTTCTCTGCCTCTTGCGCCTTTCTCTTTGGTGTAACTGTCGATGATTAAAGGAAATGGCAAACACACATAAACAACCTGTGCAACGTGTTATCAAGTAATTTACATTTGATGTCAAAACTCAAATATTATACGAAATCTGAAGCACTAAAATTGTTCGTTTTGTGCCTCCCTCTCTCTCTCTCTCTCTCTCTCTCTCTCTCTCTCTCTCTCTCTCTCTCTCTCTCTCTCTCTGTCTCTCTCTCTCTCCACCCCCCTCTCTCTCTCTCTCTCTCTCTCTCTCTCTCTCTTACTATTTCTATCTCCCTCTGTGTGCCATCCCTCTCTCTCTCTCTTTCTCTGCGGTGTGCCTCTCTCTCTCTCTACCTCTTTGTGCTTCTCTCCCTCTCTCTCCTCCCCCTCTCTCTCTCTCTCTCTCTCTCTCTCTCTCTCTCTCTCTCTCTCTCTCTCTCTCTCTCTCTCTCTCTCTCCTTTAAACAGTATTTTATTCGTAAACAGACACACTCTCTCTTGTAAATCAGTGGTGCTGTGTTTCTTGACTTTAAAAAAGCGTTTGATCTTATTGATCATTCAATTTTATTGAAGAAATTACAGCTGTATATCAGTGTGTAAATTTTTTGCTTCCTATTTACAGGACAGATCTCAATATACTGCCCTAAACTGTAAAATATCTACTGATGAGACTAGTGGGAAATGCGGGTTTTTTGCTGACGATTCTTCTCTTCATTCAGGTGGAAAGTCTGTTCCAGTATTAGAGTCCTCCCTTCAAACAGCTTCAAACGATGTAAATAACTGGTCTATGCTTGTCCATCCAACAAAAACTAAAAGTATGGTAATTGCAACCAGACAAAAACATCAGATTTCTCCACTCAAACTAAATCTTACTATTGGTACGCAATCAATTGAACAAGTTCAACGGCATCGCGTTTTAGGGGTAATTATTGATTGTGAATTCAAGTGGCAGGCACAATTACAGCATATTTGAAAGAAAGTAGCCAAGAACGTTTTCCTCCTATCCAAGTTAAAGCAATTTACGGACAGAAGGACTCTGGAAATGTTCCACCATTCTCATGTAATGCCTCACATCAATTATGTTTCGACGCTCTGGGATGGCAGCAGTGATGTCCACTTGAAAAAGTTAGACTCTCTATCGTCGCTCGGCTAAACTCATCGTAAAGGATAATGCCCCAACAGATATGAAATTAAAAATGCTTAACTTTCTTCCACTGGAAAAGCATCTCAAGTTAAACAAAGCCATTTTCATGCATAAATTGTGTTACAGTAAAGTGCCGATTTACATTACATCATTATTTAACAAAGCTACCGACAGATATGGGTCGGTCAACTTGATCCCACCGATTCCACGAATTGACCTTTATAAGACCAGTTTTGCTTTTTCGGGTACATCAGTTTGGAATTCACTTCCATCATCCTTTAAGCACTTAAAGTCATTAAAAAGTTTTAATAAATGTGTCAAAAACACTTAATGTCTGAGTAGTTTAACGCGTTTTGATTTACCACACTTAGTATTACGCCAAAGATATGCTGTGCATTGTATAGGCCCCTATTCTGAACATATTTTTTGTTGTACTATTGCTACATGTTCGATTGCTACCAGCTTGTACTTATAATTACTTGCATAGTATGCATTTGATTTTATGAATAACCACGTGCACATATGTATGCTCTTCATGCCTCATCTTCATCATCATCATCATCATCATCATCATCATCATCATCATCATCATCATCATCATCATCATCATCGTCATCGTCATCTTTATCATCACGTGTTGAAGTTTTCTGACCTCCTTTTGTTGGTAAACTTTTTAACATTTTAATTTTTAATTTTTCAATTTTATCATTGTGTGTCTGTGCGTCCCAAGGACAGATTGTAAGAAAAGGCGTAGCCTTAAATCTGAATCCTTGTTAAATAAAGTTCAATTCAATTCAATTCAATTCTCTACCTGTTTCTCTCTCTCTTTGCCTCTTTGTGCTTCTCTGTCCCACCCTCTCTCTCTCTCTCTCTCTCTCTCTCTCTCTCTCTGTCTCTATGTGCCTCTCTCTCTCTCTCCTTCTCTCTCTCTCTCTCTCTCTCTTTTCTCTCTCTCTCTCTCTTTGTGATTCTCTCTTTCTCTCTCTCTCTCTACCTGTCTCTCTCTCTCTCTCTCTCTCTCTCTCTTTGCCTCTTTGTGCTTCTCTCTCTCTCTCTCTCTCTCTCTCTCTCTCTCTGCCTCTGTGTGCCTCTCTCTCTGTGCCTCATTGTGCATCTCTCTCTCTCCACCCCCCCCCCCTCTCTCTCTCCCTCTCTCTGCTTCTTTATGTCTCTCTCTCTCTCTCTCTCTCTCTCTCTCTCTCTCTCTCTCTCTCTCTCTCTCTCTCTCTCTCTCTCTGTGAATGTGTGTGCCCCTCTCTCTCTCTCTCTCTCTCTCTCTCTCTCTCTCTCTCTCTCTCTCTCTCTCTCTCTCTCTCTCTTTCTCTCTCTGTCTCTGTGTGCCTCTCTCTCTCTCTCCTTCTCTCTCTCCTGAGCGTATAAGAATGTCCATGTGTGCGATGTGTAATTGAGACATGGATGTGTTCATGTCTGAATGCGTAAGCACAATGCAAGGAATGTCCAGAGAGGTATGTGGGAGGTGTTTTTATAACCTGCCCTGTTATATAGTGCTATATGTCTTATGTAAAATCAATGTCTTGTTTGTATTATTGTTATGTACCACGCCTGAATTTCTCTATGAGATAATAAAGTATTCTTATTCTTATTCTTATTCTTATTCCTTCTTTCTCTCTCTGCCTCTTTGTTCCTCTCTCTCTCACTTCCTCTCTCTCCTTCTCTGCCTCTTTGTGCCCCTCTTTCTCTCTCTCTCTCTCTCTCTCTCTCTCTCTCTCTCTCTCTCTCTCTCTCTCTCTCTCTCTCTCTCCCTCCGTCTCTCTCTCTGTGCCTCTGTGTGCCTCTCTCTCCCCCCCCCCCTCTTTCTCTGCCTCTTTGTGCCCCTCTTTTTGGTGTAACTGTCGACGATTAAAGGAAATGGCATACGTAAAATAAGTATCTTTACTATGGCCAAAAGAAAAACTGACCTTAAATCGATCTTTTTTTGATCGTAAGATTTCTATGCGGATCTTTCAAATGTATGTTTGTCTCGATCACGCGGTATCCGTCTGGGGTAATCGATATAAAAACAAAGTAATAAATCTCAATCTTAGCTGTGGCTTATTTATCATTTGTCATCACTATATCAAAAGCGCTTTGAACTTCGGATAAGGCGCTATATAAATAAAGAGAATTATAAAAGAGAATAAAAATGCGGTGACGATGCCCCCAACAGACAGAATTTAAATGAATTGAATTGAATTACAATCTTTTTAAAAAAAATCGATTAATGGGGGGTTTTCCCGCGCAAACTTCATCAGAGAAGAGACAATGAAACAGGATCGCCGCTTTTGAATTTCCTATTTTCTGTGTAATTTTTTCCACACGTACTTAACTTATTCAGATCTGAGATGCCGATGAGTATGTCACATCGGCTGTTTCCTGAGTCGTAAATGATTAAGTGGCCCAATGCTTGGTGGTCTGCTCTTTTGTCGCGGCTTGTGAAAGGACACTGTCGCGACCAGCTTCCACTTAATACTTGTCAAGAGCGAGATGATTTTCAGTAAACGCGTGTGATCTTCAAAGCTGCGCGTTTTCAACACCTACCCGCCACATTGCGCAATACAGCCATAAACAGAATCCGAACCATCCGATGTTGAGAATGAACGAAACCTTGACATTTATGAGAAAATCAATTTGGATGAGAGTGATCAAAATTATGCGAGTCAGCAATCTGTTCTGTTCTGTCTGTCTGTCTGTCTCTCTCTTTCTCTCTCTCTCTCTCTCTCTCTCTCTCTCTCTCTCTCTCTCTCTCTCTCTCTCTCTCTCTCTCTCTCTCTCTTTGTTTTAACGTAGAGGGGGGAATCGAGACGAGGGTCGTGGTGTATGTGTGTCTGTCTGTCTGTCTGTCTGTCTGTCTGTCTGTCTGTCTGTCTGTCTGTCTGTCTGTCTGTCTGTCTGTCTGTCTGTGTGTGTGTGTGTAGAGCGAGTCAGACTAAACTACTTGACCGATCTTTATGAAATTTGACATGAGAGTTCCTGGGTATGATATCCTCAGATATTTTTTTCATTTTTTTGATAAATGTCTTTGATGACGTCATATCCGGCTTTTCGTGAAAGTTGAGGCGGCACTGTCACGCTCTCATTTTTCAACCAAATTGGTTGAAATTTTGGTCAAGTAATCTCTGACGAAGCCCGGACTTCGGTATTGCATTTCAGCGTGGTGGCTTAAAAATTAATTAATGACTTTGGTCATTAAAAATCTGAAAATTGTAAAAAAATTATTTTTTTTATAAAACGATCCAAATGTACGTTTATCTTATTCTTCATCATTTGCTGATTCCAAAAACATATAAATATGTTATATTCGGATTAAAAACAAGCTCTGAAAATTAAATATATAAAAATTATTATCAAAATTAAATTTTCCAAATCAATTTAAAAACACTTTCATCTTATTCCTTGTCGGTTCCTGATTCCAAAAACATATAGATATGATATGTTTGGATTAAAAACACGCTCAGAAAGTTAAAACAAAGAGAGGTACAGAAAAGCGTGCTATCCTTCCCAGCGCTACTACTACCCCGCTCTTCTTGTCAATTTCATTGCCTATGCCGTGAGCGGTGGACTGACGATGCTACGAGTATACGGTCTTGCTGAAAAATGGCATTGCGTTCAGTTTCATTCTGTGAGTTCGACAGCTACTTGACTAAATGTTGTATTTTCGCCTTACGCGACTTGTTTATCATTAGATTTCTATGCGGATCTGTCAAATGTATGATGGTCTCAATTACGCGGTACATGATATATCTTGATCTAGTGGACAGTTTTAACCACATCGTTTATTTGCCGCTCCAATTGAGTTTCCTTAATGTTCTTTCTTTTCCCATGTCACGCATAAGCATGGCCATTGTTTTTGAAGGTCCTTTATCCGTCCGGGGTAATCAATATAAAAAAGAAAGTAATTAATCTCAATCTTAGCGTTTGCTTATTTATTTGTCATTACTATATCATTTTGTATGCAACGACGATGCCCTCAACAGACCAAGCATCGAGTATTGTTGACATTTGTTTGTTTTATCAATACATACAAGGTGCAGTCATAGTATTGGTTTGTTTTTATATTTAGTCAAGTTTTGACTAAATATTTTAACATCGAGGGGGAATCGAAACGAGGGTCGTGGTGTATGTGTGTCTGTCTGTCTGTGCGTGTGTGTGTGTGTGTATGTAGAGCGATTCAGACTAAACTACTGGACCGATCTTTATGAAATTTGACCTGAGAGTTCCTGGGTATGAAATCCCCGAACGTTTTTTTCATTTTTTTGATAAATGTCTTTGATGACGTCATATCCGGCTTTTCGTGAAAGTTGAGGCGGCACTGTCACGCCCTCATTTTTCAACCAAATTGGTTGAAATTTTGGTCAAGTAATCTTCGACGAAGCCCGGACTTCGGTATTGCATTTCAGCTTGGTGGCTTAAAAATTAATTTATGACTTTGGTCATTAAAAATCTGAAAATTGTAAAAAAAAATAAAAATTTATAAAACGATCCAAATTTACGTTTATCTTATTCTCCATCATTTGCTGATTCCAAAAACATATAAATATGTTATATTCGGATTAAAAACAAGCTCTGAAAATTAAATATATAAAAATTATTATCAAAAATTAAATTGTCCAAATCAATTTAAAAACACTTTCATCTTATTCCTTGTCGGTTCCTGATTCCAAAAACATATAGATATGATATGTTTGGATTAAAAACACGCTCAGAAAGTTAAAACAAAGAGAGGTACAGAAAAGCGTGCTATCCTTCTTAGCGCAACTACTACCCCGCTCTTCTTGTCAATTTCACTGCCTATGCCGTGAGCGGTGGACTACGAGTATAGTTATTACGGTCTTGCTGCGTTGCATTGCGTTCAGTTTCATTCTGTGAGTTCGACAGCTACTTGACTAAATATTGTATTTTCGCCTTACGCGACTTGTTACATTTAGAGGGGGAATCGAAACGAGGGTCGTGGTGTATGTGTGTGTGTGTGCGTGCGTGCGTGTGTGTAGAGCGATTCAGACCAAACTACTGGACCGATCTTTATGAAATTTTCCATGAGAGTTCCTGGGATTGATATCCCCGAACGTTTTTTTCGTTCTTTTGATAAATGTCTTTGATGACGTCATATCCGGTTTTTTGTGAAAGTTGAGGCGGCACTGTCACGCTCTCATTTTTCAACCAAATTGGTTGAAATTTTCGTCAAGTAGTCTTCGACGAAGCCCGGACTTCGGTATTGCATTTCAGCTTGGTGGCTTAAAAAATAATTAATGACTTTGGTCATTAAAAATCTGAAAATTGTAAAAAAAATATTATTTTTATAAAACGATTCAAATTTACGATCATCTTATTCTCCATCATTTTCTGATTCCAAAAACATATAAATATGTTATATTTAGATTAAAAACAAGCTCTGAAAATTAAAAATATAAAAATTATTATCAAAATGAAATTGTCGAAATCAATTTAAAAACACTTTCATCTTATTCCTTGTCGGTTCCTGATTCCAAAAACATATAGATATGATATGTTTGGATTAAAAACACGCTCAGGAAGTTAAAACGAAGAGAGGTACAGAAAAGCGTGCTAACCTTCTCAGCGCAACTACTAAACCGCTCTTCTTGTCAATTTCACTGCCTTTGCCATGAGCGGTGGATTGACGATGCTACGAGTATACGGTCTTGCTGAAAAATTGCATTGCGTTCCGTTTCATTCTGTGAGTTCGACAGCTACTTGACTAAATGTTGTATTTTCGCCTTACGCGACTTGTTGTTTGTTGTTGTTGTTGTTGTTGTTTTTGTTCTTTCAAAACGTGACATTTATGTACAATGATTGTTTTGTGTTGTGTTGTTATGTTGGCGCAACTGTGATTCTTTATGCTCGTAGAGGAACTAAAAATTTAAATGAATTGAATTAAAATTTTTAAACACAAAATTCGATAAAAAAAATTTAAAAAATCCGAGCAAACTTCGGCAGAGAAGAGACAATGACAGGATCGCCGCCTTTAAATTTCCTATTTTCTGTGTAATTTTTTCCACACGTGCTTAACTTATTCAGATCTGAGATGCCGGTGAGTATGTCACATCGGCTGTTCCCTGAGTCGTAAATGATTAAGTGGCCCAATGCTTGGTGGTCTGCTCTTCTGTCGTGCGGCTTATGAAAGCGACACTGTCGCGACCAGCTTCCACTTAATACTTGTCAAGAGCGAAATGTTTTTCAGTAAACGCGTGTGATCTTCGAAGCTGCGCGTTTTTAACACCTACCCGCCACATTGCGCAATACAGCCATAAACAGAATCCGAATATAACGATAACAGGAGATACTCCGCCCACATGGCCAAGTCGTCACGGTTATGCTTATACTTAATTGGCTTATTGGCAGTGGTTGGCTTCTTATTGGTCAATCGCAAAGAACTGGGCGGTGCTCAAATCTGTCATTTCTTCTGTTTTCTTTTTTCTTAAGTAAACTACACACAAGCAGTTTTAGCGTATCATCAACTCACGTCCCTAAAAGGAAAATTTCCTGTGAGGACGTTAAGGACCCCTAGATTCGTGAGATTCGCAGTTGTCATTGTTGTTTCATTGGAACGAGCTTAGCATTAGTGCAGAGCGTGCGTTGTGACGTGCACTAAAGATTCATTCATGGATTTCCGTTTGTGACGAAAGTGTTTTTTCGTGGTTTGATTGTGACAAGTCATCCGATACAAGGTTGTCTGCAGTTCAATAGTACTTCTGGGCAGATCATCAAGAGTTCAACCGGATAACCAAGCCGTAAGTATTTTTGTTTGTGTTTGCGTGTTTCCTTTTTATTTGGTAGGATCTGTGACATTGATTAAACATGTGTAAACTGTTAATGTTGAGAATTAAAAAAAAAGGAAAGGTAAATTGTTCGAACGTTTGACTCAAATACGGTCTTCAAAGTGAAAAAAACAAATAGTTTATGACAAAATCTTAGCTCAATGAAATGTTCGGCCGCTCGCCAGGTAGGTGAATTAAGCAATTAAGTTTTTGTCACTAATATTTTGTCTCTTAACTTAAAAAACCCTTTGGGTCCATATTTTTGTGACTGTAACGTATTGTTTTGTCAATAACGGCAAACGTTCCAGCATCTTACTTTCAGTCTTGTGTGTTTTATTCTGAGTTTTGATTTTGGATTTAGTTTATGGTAGCCTACTGTTGTTTAGTGTGAAACTTGTTAGTTCTATTTCTTTCCTCATAACTTTAGCACCCCCCCCCCCCCCCCCCACACGGCTACCAGTAAGTTCGTCACACGGTAGATTCGTCACCGGTCCCGGTAACTTCGCCACACGGTAACTTCGCCACAGTAGTCCGAGCGCGGCTCTCTCTCTCTCTCTCTCTCTCTCTCTCTCTCTCTCTCCCACCTCCTTCCACCCCTCCCTCTGCTCACATTGAGTTTCTCTGCCTCCTTGACAGTGAGGTTGAAGTCGTGTGTGTGTGTGTGTTAGCCTGAGTGTGTGTGTGTGCGATGGTGTGTGTGAGTGTTTGTGCGTGTGTACGTGTGTGTTTTGGTGAGTGTGTGTGTATGTGCGATGGTGTGTGTGAGTGTTTGTCAGTGCGCCGTGTGTACGTGTGTGTGTCGTGTGTGTGCGTGCGTGTCATGGATGTGGGTGTATGTACGTCCGTCTCTCTCTCTCTCTCTCTCTCTCTCTCTCTCTCTCTAAAAAATGTGAATCTTGAATCTCTCCCACAAATCAAACATCTGAAAGCATAAGCTCTTTAGCATAAACACCCGCCCACCCCTGCCAGTAACTTCGTCATAGGTGACGAATCTACCGTGTGACGAACTTACTGGTAGCCGCACACACACACATTTACATTTTGCCATACGCGATTAAAAGTTTTGTTCGCCGCGCTAGAAACTTGAGAAGGGACCGACGGCAATGCTTAAAATGTGTCAATTACAATCTTAGCTGAATTAATGTGACAAATATGTACAAAAGTAAAATAAAATAAAAATCCTGTCCATTTTTTTAATAATGCGTCCCGGCAATTATTTCAAGTTGACATGAAGTTATTGAGACTGAAAAAGCTTCCGCGGCTGCATTGGTTGCGGTAGGCCCTACTTTAAAATTCGAAATGGCGTAATTGGCTTAGCCATCAAGTCAGTTATTGCAACAAATTTCGAACCCAAATTAAAGTGTCATTTCATTAAAACTTTATAATCCAGTCACAAGGCCGTCAAGTTTACTAACGATCGCCGTTTGGATTTCACTATTCAATCATACAGGGATAATAACTAGACATAAGATCATCGTTATTTTGCATACAATTAAACAATGGAATCGAAAGTGGTCACAAGTTCATCTGCTCTTAAAACAACCAAACAACATATGACAACAGCCTTAAAAAACTAAGATAAGAACAATCATCAAACAAACAAAAACACGTGACCGCCGGCAAATAATTATGGTCGTAAACATGATATTCTGAAAGTTGCAAGTGCTAAACTGAGGCTTTTCCTATACTCATAACTGAGGTCTTCTTGGTCCGTGTCTGGAGCAGAAGAGTGACAATGCCGTTAAAACTTATTTAATATGCAGGTAATAATAGGAGCGAACGGTACTGGTGACACTTTTGGTTCGCATTCTCAATTGGTGCGTTACTTGAAAAGCATGTTGAGCGCGCACCAAAAGTACAGTTTGCTTTAGTCTGGCGTCTATGTAAACTGTGTGTTCCAAAATGTTAGAACTGCTTTTTTCGTGAGAGATTTAAATCGTTCTGTTAACCGGCGTTTGAGGCAGACTGTGAAGAAATATACTAGCATGGTTTCCACTGGTACACAGCTGTGGAGAATATATATAATCCATATGCTAATTGTTCAATGCATGTTGTTTCAGATCAAGCTGGTCAACCTGTTGTTGCATCACATTCACAGCCAGCAAAGCAGAGTCTACAACCATCAGTAAGACATCAAAACTGTGCTTCTATGGTTAGTGGTTAGTTATGGTCATTTGACTTATACATTTTAGTGCATATATATGCCAACTATATCCTAAGTACAAGGTATGACCCTGTTAGCAATGCCTGAATGTTTGACTATCTTTTTTCAAATAAGAAAAGTCTGCCAAGTCACTGGCAAGTTGTAGCGAGTCGAGCAGTTCTCAACTCAGTTTTCAAGTTACTGCTAAATTTGTCTTTAGAAACTTTTTGAGGCCATTTATATAGCAGACTTTCAGCAGACTTGGCCCCCAGCAACTCAAGAACAAGTTAAAAATGGGCGAAAAGTTGGTTAAAAGTCTGCAAAGCTAACAACACAAACCCATCAATTATATGGCACGAGAGACTGGTTTAGATCTTTTTTGCCTTTAGATTAGTGCTGTTGGTGTAGAATCACCAAATATGTTTGTTTTTCTCAGGGAAACATAAATGAGACCTGACGCATAATCCTTGTTGGTTTTTAGGTTGGGTTGCCTGCTGAGCAGTCCCCCACTGAGGATTTGACTATTCCGCATGCGGATAAAGGTGATTATTTATTTTCAGTCAGGTAGTCTACTGTTACGATGGTTACCAAGACTTTTTTCTATTCAGCTAGGGAGTGTTGTTGCGTTTGTGCTTTCTGTGTGATTGCTGCTTCCAGGGGTCATGTACTTAAACGGTGCTGAACTGGTTTGAAGATGTGTTATTGACAAAAAGCCTGATTGCTTGACATTAGGAATAAATCTCTACAAATTTAACCCTTCGTGCAGTTCAGCCCAGAGCCCTAGCTTTGATTGGTTAAAATGTCAAACAAATCAAACACCGTTTCCCACCCAGTTGGGCACTTTACTTTTGGTGCAATTCTTTTTCAAGTTTTGTGTCTGATTTAATCACATGTTAAAATCACTCTCTTACACAGCATTATGCAATGGGAATGTAAGACAGTTAGATGCATGGAAGTAGTAAAATCTGTTGATTTTCTTACTGTGAGAACGATCTTGTGGACACAATATCTCTGACAAGAGATTTTGATGTAATAAGCATCATTCCCCTTGGACACATACAAAATTGCTAAGTCAAAATTGTTTGCATGTTCACTTTTGACTCGCCTGCCTGAATAACCTGTGTCTGTTCGGCCGGCCGTGAACAAAAAACTTAACTACTGTATGAGGTTATCTCGGATGTTTTTCAAGCTAGATTTTGCACACTTTTAGGGTTTGATCTTCAGTAATGACCTCACTTTCTACCCCACCTATGTTGACAAAGTTTTTTTTATAGCCGAGACCAGCCTGAGCGGATATATCCGTACCTGGTCATATAGAGCCATATGAGTGGGTACGGATATATCCCTACCTGGGAGACAATGAGTTAAACCTCGTCAAATATTGGGGCCACAGCGGGGTTATAGAAATTACACGTTGAGGTTATCTCAGATGGTTTTAAAGTTATACTTTTAAAACTGTCCACACTTGTAGGGTTTGATTATATCCCACCTTGACCTAAGATTGATTGGCCCTCGTCAAGTTTTGAGGACACTGGGGTTATTTTTGATTCATAAAACATATCAGGCGTCTTTGAAGCTAGAGTTTTCAAATTTCAAGGGTTTAATAATCTGCCATCATGACCCTAATTTGGTTGACCCCATCTCCCCCCCCCCCTTCCCCCTTTTGCAAAAGTTGGCATCACAGGGGGGGGGGGTTATGTTCATGAAAAGTTAAAAATGGGGTTATTTCAGATGTCCTGAGAGCAAAACCCGCATAATGTCACACAATTTCAAAATGAAGAGTATGTTGCGTATTATGCTAGTGATGGTTGTGGAAACAAGTGTTTACCTCACTATCACAGACATTGACAGATGCTTGTTTGAAAGAATGATAACTCAACTTGATCACATTCTAAAAGTAGAGCCTGGATGCTCTCAGCAAAATGGTTTATTTGGAGTAACTGTAGTAAATCTAAAAAGAAGTAACTTCTGAAAACAATGCAACTTACCATATCAGCCTGGGTGTTGATTATGTGCATGTACCGGTATGCATGTCGGGGAATTAGCTTGACCCACATGGAAAAAAACCCAACTGTATCTGAGGTAGTGGGCAACGACTATTTTTTGAGGGGGGATTGTACTTTAAATCAAGATTTCTAACTTGATTCTGTTTCCAGATGCTGATTCTGAACTCGATGCTCAATTTGAATACTCTGACGTTTCTGATGATGACAACAAAGTCCCTCTCAACGTGACAGGTAGGTCCTATGCACAACTAAGCAGGCAGCTACCCTGCGATTTAAGTGGGAATTTCAGTATGGCAATAGCACACAATATTTCTTGTCTATTTTTTTCAAAGAAACTAGTTTCTGTGTGTGTTGTTTTGCTTGAATAATTGGATATCTACCATATATAGTACTTTCAGGACTGTAAGGTGCTACTGTTTTCCCCAATTTGGACCCCTGTGCCTTATTCAGTTTTTGATCTCTTTACCTAGTGTATGGCCAAAGAAGGGAACACTTGTATGCACATCCCTTTACAAAGACACGCAAGCAACATTCTCTCTCTAGTGATATGCATTGTCTATGAACTAGGGAAGGCAGCTGGTCTCACCTCAAAATGTCAGTTACAGAAAGATTCAGTTAAATGCACAGCATTGTGCTTTAAATTTAGATATCTGACTTGATTTTTGTTTTCAGATGATGATTCTGATGATACAGTTGAAGATGTCCACGACTTCCACTTTTTGGATGATTGCGCCGAAGACTCTACCAACGTGACAGGTAGGTCCTATGCCCCACAAAACAAGCAGCTACCTTGCAATCTAGGAGGGAATTCTGCATGGTAATGGGAGGCAGAACCAAAGTTTGGGTGGTTAATGGATTGGGAAACAAAAACTGAATTGTTAGTGGTTGCCATCATGGCCACATATTTCTCTATCTGTTTCTTGTTTCACTTCATGTGTTGTAGTGGCACAGAGACATGTTTACCATCTTACGTCTCATGAGAGCATCAGTATTCTAAGCAGATGATGAAGGTACAGTGTACTGGTCTGTTTCCTCAATCCAAAATAATTTTTTCTTTGATGAGTGATTCTGAAACATTTGCACTTTTTTTTTCAAGTTTTGCTGCGGAAGAAGGAAAGAAAAATTTGGCGGAAAGAGAGTATCCTTTTTCAAGAGAATTACTACTGCTCCCCCACATACTCGATGCCTTACCAAAACACACACAGACAACCAGGCATGTACTCAACAGTCTCTGGTACAGGGCATTGTCTGCACAGCTGATTATATTGCCTGCAGGGACTTACTTTTTTTTGGAAATAACTCATGCCAAAAACATAGAGGCAAGCTTATTAAGCATGGCCAAGAGACGCAATGCTGCTGATTGGGTAAGACCTGCCATCTGAGCTGTTGGGCCCCAAGAGTGCAGACGTGTACGTGAGCAAGAAACATGTACGGCGGCTCCCATTAGTCTGATTAGAAAACAACTGCATCAAAGCAAAAATCTTCATTTAGCAAGTTTTTCCATTTCTATGTCAGAGGGGCTTTATTGATCCCATATCTTGACTGTGTTCTACGCCTTGTCTTCGGCTGAGTGTAACGTACTCGTTCTCATCAAATAAGAACCGTTTTGCTACACATAAAGCACAGCCAATGCACAGATGATTTGAAAGCACTTTGCAATTAGTTTGTAATTACTTGTATAACAGGTTTTTCATTTCATGCATCTCAAATGAGTGTCTGAAATTAAAGGAGCGTCTGAAATGTAATATATTTAGTATAAGTTATTTATAAAATGCTGACTGTTAGCAAATGATAACAGACATATTAAGAATGGATATCAACAGGAGCCGGCAGAAATATAACCAGGCCAACTATCATGCCTGCATGTCCAAACCACAAATCTGGTTCTCTTTGAAGAGCAGAATTTATTGAATTTAATGTATGTATCCTCACAGGAGCCCAGACAAGTGCTGAAAACCCCGAAGGAGCAAGTGTTACCTCTTCCCCCGACCCAGCGTCTGAGACATCTGAGTGTAAGTCAGTTTATTGTTACTTTCACATGAAAGATAATGGTGTACTATGTAAGGAGCCGTTTTCTTTGGCAAATTGGATCTCTAAAACCCTTCGGGCAGATTTGATGTGGAGAAACATGTACTACCCACAGAGCTGCCAACTGCTAAAATTTTGACGTAGAATGCTACGATTTTGCTGTAATTGTTACGCTAAACTCTACGCTACGTTCAAACACAAAATGACAGGCATGCAAAATGTTCAATCATCGCTCGACAATCAACAATGAACATAGCACAAGTAGCCGAGTACCAATGGTTGCGAACCAGTCTGTTATGACTGATTGAGGTTGTCCACGTGACTTGATTTGCCAATCGTGAATTTCGTTGCAAGCATTTGCCTTTCCGGTGTCTCTCTGGGCCAATTGCGAATTTGATTAGAATGCACGATGCACTTGTAAAGTCATACTGTATTAGGGCTTCTGATATTTTACCAGGTAAGGGAACAATTTTGCTAGCCAATGCAACTACAGGCTTTTAACCAAAAGTATGACGTCTTACTGGCACCAAAACAATACATTCGTAATTGACCTGTGAAAGTGACTAATTTTCACGCAAAAATTAAATTAAACGTTTTAATTACTCATTTTCACATGTTAATTACTATTTTAAGTGTTAATGTCTAATTTTCAGTTTTGGCTCGCCTCCTGATGGCTTACTAGCGTCAAAACAAAAATTTCATGCGTTAATTACTAATTTTCATGTGCCTTGTGACTGTGGAGGTTCAATGCGCATGCGCGACTGTTACACCGGCCAGAGCGAAAATCCTTCGATTCAATACTTTTCTGGCCCATAGTTCTTTAATCCGATGCAAATTAACAATAAGTGCTGAACGCATGTGTAGATAACAGTGACATACAACTGTGTGTCCGACAACTTGTTGAATAACGAATTCTATCGAAAGACATTTGTGAAAGTGTGTTAGCCTAGACCGAACAGATCAGTCTGCTAGTGGTCGGACCTTTAGCACAAGTCCGGCCACACGCCATTTTTCCTCTCTCGATTCGAACATTTTCGGATCAATTGTCTTTCACTAATACACTACAAAGCAGATGTATGAGTGTAGTAGTGGAAATGAATATGAGGCACACCTGTCTGCCTGACAACTTGTCGAATAAGGAATTATATTGAAAGATATGTGAAAGTGTATGACCACAGCTGATCAAAGGTCCGTCTGCTAAAAGCAGCTTCGATTCGAAAGTTTTTGGGGTCTATTATTTTTTTTTAAGTTACCCAAAAACAACGTTAAGGAAAGCGCTATTGCAGAAAACTGACATGCATCTTCCCTACGGATAACTTGCTCGATAAGGCCTTCTATTAAAAGATATTTCAGAAATATTGTGAGAGTGATGTTTGACGGAGGTTGTAGCCTCTCAGAGACTCTTAAAGTCTGACTACTGTGACCGAAAACGAGGCAAAATTAAAAATAAGTAATTAACACTGTTATTTACTAATTTTCACGTGAAAATGGTAACCTTAGGTTTTGGCACTAGTAAGCCGTCATACAAAACCGTTTTGGTGTTCATATCTTTTTGGTTTGTTTGTTTGTTTGCCGACCACGAAGGGCCATATCAGGGCGGTGCTGCTTTGACATATAACGTGCGCCACACACAAGACAGAAGTCGCAGCACAGGCTTCATGTCTCACCCAGTCACATTATTCTGACACCGGACCAACCAGTCCTAGCACTAACCCCATAATGCCAGATGCCAGGCGGAGCAGCCACTAGATTGCCAATTTTAAAATCTTAGGTATGACCCAGCCGGGGTTCAAACCCACGACCTCCCGATCACGGGCCTTGGTCAATAAATATGAAACAAAAGACGATATGCTCCCCCTCGGACCGACAAAGAAGCTGGTCTGTCAACAACCCATCAAACATCTTATAATGTCCTCTTGCATGTATAGAACATTTGTGTATTCTTTGAATTAATATTTCAGGTGTGCTGAAGCTCTTCAAGGAGCTGAAATTAAAGCTTGCCAAACTGGTCAAGACGCATCCCAATTTCAACATCTGATGGCCACCAGTTGGGGGATGGATGTGGGACACCGCGCGGCACTGCAACTCAAGGAGACAAAAATCACGAAAACGGCAGAGATCCCACTAACATCTGACATTCGAATTTTGTGTGAAAGTTTGAGGGAGAAAATCAAGAGTTTGACAAAAGTAAGTTGTGCTACTTGTTTGTAAGTTGTGGTAAACAAGTGTTGTGGTGGTTGAGGATGGGGGTAGGGAGAGGATGTTGTGGTGGCAAGTTGAATGTGTAGGGTGTTCTTAATCTTAATATTGGACAATAAATGGTCTCAAATGGGTTAATAGTGGGTCAATATATATTTCTTGAATGTGTTTTATAAAGCTCACGCAGCAAAATAATTAGTTTATCCTGGCTCTGGTGTGCATGATTTTGGAAAAAGGGTGTCACTTACTCACACTTCATAACATACAGACCAGAGTTACAGCGCTGAAAGTTGCAAGTATTTACTTGCCATGGCAAGTGCAAACATGTTACTGGCGAGTAGAAATGGTAATCTACTTGTCAAATGTGAGTAAATGCTGAATCAAATTGTTGATTTGGTCAGTAAAGTTTGTTCTCTGGCTTGTAAATTTTTAAAAGTGCACTATTTTTTGGACTTTCAGGGCTTTGAGTAACTTCCACCTTGATGTCTGAAACATTATTTAATTCTGGATTGTGCCCCAAATAAAAAATAAAATTCTAAATGTAAAGATAACATGAAGTTTCAGCCAAATCAAAAACAAATCGGCGATTGGGTGAAGGGCTGATCCAAACGACACCCCTGACTACTATTCATGATTTTATGTATTTTGAAAGGGATCATGTCATTTTGCTGATTGATTGTGTTGTTTTTTTCTTCCAAGAAAATCAAAACGGGAGCATCAGCGGAATTGTGGAGAAGACTTGCGGAGGTTGTTCTGGCATACATCATCATTTTCAACAGAAGATGACCGACAGAGGTTAGTATACAAGGCTGTTCCACTTTATCAGTGAAAAACCAAATTTCCACTCTGTAAACTGCCTTTAGAATAATTTTTCATCACAAAAGCGATCTTTGGAATTTCCTGACGTAGTGCCGAAGAATTCATGCATCAACTTACGTCAAGTGTTCGACGTCATCACTTCGCATACCTTATGGCCTTGGTATTTCGTTGTCCTTCATATTTTCTACTTGTAAAATGACCCACAAAGCTAACCGAGACTAGTTGAAGCTGTATCAATGTGCCTTGCCAGCAGGTTGTTAATTACCAGTAATTTTTAATGAGTTGGGGCATTCTAACCAATCACAGGATCTGTTTCATTAAAACGTCAACTTGATTGAATTACAATTATGATTCCTGTTGAAAAAAAAAGGAATTTCCTTTTAAAATGTGGTGGATATTGATAAGTATGTCAGTGGGAGGAGGCTGGAGGTTGTGCCAGTTTAAATATGTCAAATAATTTTAGGTTTGAAGTAAATTATGGTCACATAAGTTCTCTTTAACATTATTTTATGAAGCTGAAACAGCTTTTTTTTTCCCTTCCTCTAAAAGGTAAGATGGTTCAGGAAGGTGACAAAATGGAAGAGCGCTGGTTCTGTGCGATGCTTAGTTCTCGAGATAGGTGTGACCACATCAACACAGTGGCCTAGTGGTAAGGCGTTCGCCCAGTGAGCGGGAGGTCGTAGGTTCGAACCCCAGCTGGGTCATACCTAAGACTTTAAAATTGAAGTGGCTGCTCCGCATGGCATCTGGCATTATGGGTTTAGTGCTAGCCCGGTTGGTCCGGTGTCAGAATAATGTGACTGGAAGAGACAAGAAGCCTGTGCTGCGACTTATGTCTTGTGTGTGGTGCAACGTTAAATGTCAAAGCAGCACCACCCTGATATAACCCTTCGTGGTCGACTGGGCGTTAAGCAAACAAACAAACATTAACAACAATGTATATTTGCGTTATCAAAGATCTTTCCTATTCAAATCAGTGTCATTGCCCAGTTCTGTGTGCTATGGTTGTTTGACTTACTTGACAAGTTGAGATAAAGAATTACATTTTATTTTTGAGAAGCAAAGAAAGCGTAGAGAAGTATGTTTCTGTCCTGCAAGACTTTATGACCAATGACTTTTCCCTTGGAAAAATATGAAGATGTCTGCTTTTCGTCTGCTTTAAAGGTTGGGAGATTTTACAGCGCACACGGCAAAATGCAAGTTGTGTTGGACAAGAATGTTGTTATTCTTCTTTCTTCGATGAACCTTAGATTTGTTCTTGGCCATATTTTCGAGCTGTGCATTATTATATTACGAGAAAAACAGGTTTAAACACATTCATTAAGGAACGATGATCATTTGCTCTGGAACTGCAATGCAGTTTGCTAAAACAAAAAAATCTGGCTCAGTATACGGGAACAGGCTAGTAGTGTCATATTTTTTTTAATGGGTTTGGAAGAACTGCTCCTAATTTACATAGCTCTCCGGCCCTGTTTTTTTTTGTCACCCCCAAAACCGTTATTTGTTTTGGGCAGCATTAACAGGGGCAACGAAGGCGAGTTGTGTGCAAGCATTTGCTTTTCTTGTTTTCTGATCAAACTATAGCTGTTTACCATCTAGGTTTTAGCACTGAGAAACTATTGCTTAACTTTTCACATTAGCATGCTTTGTAGAGACAGGCCAAACCTTACTACATATTGACTGCTTTTCAGTGTTGCTGCCTTAGTTTCTGTCTCAAATCTTGACTAGATATTATTTTGATAACGTTTCATATGATATGCTTTTTGACTCACATGCGAAGCAAAAGTGAGTCTATGTACTCACCCGAGTCGTCCGTCCGTCCGTCCGTCCGTCCGTCCGTCCGTCCGGACGTCCGGAAAACTTTAACGTTGGATATTTCTTGGACACTATTCAGTCTATCAGTACCAAATTTGGCAAGATGGTGTATGATGACAAGGCCCCAAAAAACATACATAGCATCTTGACCTTGCTTCAAGGTCAAGGTCGCAGGGGCCATAAATGTTGTCTAAAAAACAGCTATTTTTCACATTTTTCACATTTTCTCTGAAGTTTTTGAGATTCAATACCTCACCTATATATGATATATAGGGCAAAGTAAGCCCCATCTTTTGATACCAGTTTGGTTTACCTTGCTTCAAGGTCAAGGTCACAGGAGCTCTTCAAAGTTGGATTGTATACATATTTTGAAGTGACCTTGACCCTGAACTATGGAAGATAACTGTTTCAAACTTAAAAATTATGTGGGGCACATGTTATGCTTTCATCATGAGACACATTTGGTCACATATGATCAAGGTCAAGGTCACTTTGACCCTTATGAAATGTGACCAAAATAAGGTAGTGAACCACTAAAAGTGACCATATCTCATGGTAGAAAGAGCCAATAAGCACCATTGTACTTCCTATGTCTTGAATTAACAGCTTTGTGTTGCATGACCTTGGAAAAATGTGTAAAGCAGTTCTTAGTGTATGATGTCATTGCTAGGTTTAGTTATTTGACCTTGACCCTGAAGGTCAAGGTCATGTAAAGGTCAAGGTCAAGCATGTGAGTCGTATGGGCTTTGCCCTTCTTGTTTTTTATAGGCTGCAACTATGACGCTGAAAGACTTAGAACAAATTCACCAAGGCATGGACAGCCACACTAAAGAACTTCGGCTGACACAGGGGGAAGAACGTGTGCTGACAACCCATGCCAGGGTTATGCTGCGCGGGAAAAGGTCACGCCCTCTGCCAGTGATCCTGACACCTGAAGTCCAGGAAGCCGTGCACAGCCTTGTTGACTTTCGTCAAGCAGGAATGGTTGCATCGAGTAACCCTTTTGTGTTTGCCTTAAACAGCAAGGTAATAATAGTGCATGGCATTCAATTAGAACCTTTTCTTTCTCATTTTGTTTTGTTGGGAGGGGGAGGGGGGGTAAATAACATACAAATAGACAAATTAGTGCAATTTGCACTACATGACACCTGAAGAACATGGGAAAATATATATCAATAAGCAAGGGATAACATAGTAGGCTATAGAGCTTCATAGGTAAGCACGCTTTTCCTATTCTTTTTAACTTTCTGAGCATTTAATCCAAACATGACGTGTGTATGTTTTTTTGAATAACAGAATGATAAAATATAAGATGAAATCATATTTGGATCGATAGCAGATTTGTTTAATTTTAATTACATTTTTCAGATTTTAAGCCTCCAAAATTTCAATCAATTTGATCAAAAGAAAAATCAGGGCGTGACAGAACCTGCATTAACTTTCACTAAAATGCGGATATTACATTATCAAAGACACTTATTAAAAAAGATTTTTTTTATCTGGGGATATTATCTGGCAGAACTTATATGGACAGTTTCATGAAGATCAGCCCCACATTTTCCTCGGAATGCATCTACACACACACACCTACACACACATAGCTGCCAACTGCTATGCTTTTGGCGTAGCATGCTATGTTTTAAGAGCAATTTCTACTCGAATCTAACGATTGCTATGCTGAAACAAATAATGACAAGCATGCAACAGTGCCCTCATTTTGCGAGATACTGATTTCTGCCTTCCACTCTGTGTGGCTGTCACAAAATGGGTAATCGTCTATACTGAAAGGTATAACAAAATGGCTTGACCTTATTTTAAACGGGTTCCTTACTCCTCTGTAATTTAGTACCTTCTTTTGTAGGGTTCAAATGGCTACATCAGAGGATCGGATGCCCTTCGTGTAACAGTGGACGAAGTAGCCGAGAAAATACAACACCCGGAAAGGCTACGCAGCACCAACCTCCATAAAGAAATCGCAACAACAGCCCAAGTGTTGGGACTAAATGACCAGGACTTCGAGGTCTTGTGCCGATGGATGGGCCACACAGAGGCGGTCCACCTTCGGCACTACTGACAAAATTTCCAGGGTCATCAGGTGACGCGGATGGCTCCTCTTCTATTTGCAATGGAAGAGGGGTCAGTCCCTCAACAGAAGGGAACAGCCCTGAAGGACATGACCTTCAGCCGAAACATTGGTAGGTACTCCTTATAATAAAAACTTGACCAAAAGAGTTATTGCAACCGATTTCACACCCAAATTAAAGCACTAATTCATGTGTATAGAACAGCACAATGATTGGGATTTTGAATGTTGCTTTCTTTAAAAGTTATGAGGCTTTATCTTCTGAGCCGAAAAAAAATATTGGTCCCTTTCATTTCGTGTTAAGCGATCTCGACTGTAATTAAATACAGTCTTATTCTCTTAGACATCGACATATATACAAATGATCTTCATTGCTTTTAAATGCTTGATTAGACGTAAGACAAACAAGTATGGCCGGGAGGGAGGTTGTTTACATGATGGGAGCAACAGTTTGTTTACAAAACATCTCAAAAGTTTGATATTCACGGATTTGAAACCTGTCAGTTTGTCTTTTGTGTCAAATTCACAGTCTTCGGTCTTACTGTGTTTGACTTTTATTATTATTTTTTTTCTTAAGAGTCGCAATACCTGAATGAGCGAGCTATTGCGATGGAGGAGGAGGTGGGAGGTTCAGTGTTTACATTTTCAACCGCACTGTGTTTATGAGGCTCAGGATTTTTTTTCGCAGTCCTTTTTCGTTTTGCAAAGTTTGGCTTGAAACCATAGCACACATCAGCCAATCAAAAAAAGGTCACCTATGTTTGGGTCATACCCCAAAACACTCATAGTGAAAAATGTTTTGCCAATTCCCATGGGGATTCCTTACCTTAAAAGAATCTCTTTTTTTTTTTACAAAATATGGTGGGTGTTGATTTTATCAGGCTAGTCACTGAGTGAGGTTTGTGGAATCCTCCTTTTAAGACCTACAAAACCCTGAGAACATCAGGTCTTAAAATGGGGTAAACTTACAGCTCTAGGTTATTGACAGAATATAATAGAAAACATGGATTTGAAAATGTCTGATCGGGGGTTGGAGGTCTTAGGGAGGGAGTCTTCTATGGGGTAAGGTTGGGTTAGGGATGGGCGGGGGTTACAAAGGCCAGTCGTGTGTGCGCATTTACTTTTTGTTTAACTGTCATTTTCCACCATGTTTGTGTTATTCTGTTATTCATTATAAATATTCATATTTCAGGTGACTCTGAAAGAAACAAAGACAACGAAGAAGGGGAAATCAGACAAGAGGAAGGTGGGTATTTATCTGAATCAGATAAAACAACGTGACTTCAATAATGTTTTAGATGACTAAACCTGCATTGCACAAAAATAGATTGATATCAAAGATGTATTAACATTACATCAGAAGTGTAAATGCTATCTTTTTAGTTTGATATGAATCAGTTTTATGATTGAACCAATTTGCCCTCAAACAAATTTGAACATACACATCGTTGTTTTTCTTTTTGTTCAAAGCTAACCAAACCCCAAAAGGCCAGAATTAATACTTGTTACATCTGCTGAACAGAACAGACTTAAGATTTGCATTTGGCACACACATTGTTTGTCCTGCTGTGATTTTTTTTATCAGTCTATTGATTCTCAGATCAGTCTTCTTTTTTTTTAATGTCATGAAAGTAACAGTCATCAAAGTCAACAGTTAAAAGTATGCATGTATTAGCAGTGGTATTTATGTGATAGACATTGGTACCCTTTCTGGACCTTCTACAAAGTAGCTCAGTGAAGTGCAGTTTCTTTCTTTCTTTCTTTATTTGGTGTTAAACGTCGTTTTCAACCATTCAAGGTTATATCGCGACGGGGAAAGGGTGGGGAGATGGGATAGGGGAAAGGGGGGAGATGGGATAGAGCCACTTGTCAATTGTTTCTTGTTCACAAAAGCACTAATCAAAAAATTGCTCCAGGGGTTTGCAACGTAGGACAATATATGACCTTACTGGGAGAATGCAAGTTTCCAGTACAAAGGACTTAACATTTCTTACATACTGCTTGACTAAAATCTTTACAAAAATTGACTATATTCTATACAAGAAACACTTAACAAGGGTAAAAGGAGAAACAGAAGCGTTAGTGGCCTCTTACGACATGCAGGGGCGGACCTAGTTGTGGATAAGGGGGGGTTCCAAATTGGAGCAGGGGTCCAGAGGCCGCTTAGGCCCCGGTGGGGTCCAGGGGCAGAGCCCTGGTGGGGGGTCTGGGGGGCTATGCCCCCCAGATGCTGAAGGAATTTTATTTGTTTAGGTCAATCGGAGGCCTCTCCTGGAAGATAACAAGGTATCTATTCAGTAAATATTAAAAAAAAAAACCCAACCCCGGATGGGGGGGGTTCCGGGCACCCAGGAAACCCCCCCCCCCCCCCCTAGGTCTGCCCCTGACATGCTGGGTAGCATCGGGTAAATTCTTTCTCGTCCCAACCAATATGGGACTCCCTCTAACCCGCGGGGGGTAGTGAAGTGCAGTTGATTTGGACATAAGAATATATAATTGCAATGAAGTGATATGAAGAAGATGCATGGCCAAACTTTTAAAAAAACAATGATTTCATAACTCCTAAACATTTGTTTGATTTCGGAGTATGTATGTGTGGTTTCAATCTTCTGTTGTCAAAATGTTGTTCAAAGGCAATGTAAAATTGATATTGTAAAGTGAATAACTTTTGAATGACTTGATTAAGAATATTCCTCTGCCCAATTGTATTCTCAAAATCTAACACACTGGAATCTATCAAAAAATCTGGTCTTAAAAAGGAAGGAGTCTTAAAATAAATGTGTTCATTTATTGAGGTCTGAAAAATGAAAGTCTCACATGTTGAACATTTTTTTCTTCTACAGTTGATGATGCAGACCCAGTACCAGCAGTAGCAGGAAAATCCAACGAACGTATGTACTGCCTTGATAATAATAACAAATGGCCATGCATACTACTCGCACAATATGCACCCCCACCCCCCAAAAAAAACCACCACCATAATTAATTGGTATGTGTCCTGCAAGGAGCTAAACCAGATCATAAGTGGTCATGGAAAGCACTTGTGCACCATTGTGCCAGTACTGATTTTTAGACTACAATAGCTAGTTTTCTTATATACTAATTGCAAAAGATAGTACAGGGGTACCTGCGATTGACTTGCCAGAAGTGTCCTTAAATTGAAGGTGGCCTGTCATGTTGACGGGTAATTTTGGTAGGGATAATAGACAAATGGACAACAGAAAGCGTCAGCACACTCTGGTTCACGTAAACTATCAGTTTCTGAAAAGACATTGCCAGGTTTTTTACGCACAGTACAAACACCCTTTCATTTAAACACTCACCGCTTGCGAACATCCTAAGCACCCTCCGTAAAGAGCTAGCATTTTTTTTAATTTTATTTTTGCATGGCCTGCAGGATTGTCTAGTACCAAAATCAGACGCTTTTTGGCGCTAGTACTAAAATCTAAATAATAAATTATTGTAACACAAGCATTCATTAATCCTAAAAGATTTTTTTTTCACCAAAAAAAGATCAGTACAACTCGAAGTTTTGAAAAATTGACAAAAAGGGAGTCCGGAAGCATGTCACGCAAAGAAGTGTTTCCCGAAGCAGACGAATTTTTTGCATTGAACTTGCTTCTTTGAAGCCAAACTCCACCGATAAGTTTGTGTGACTCGCAGTCGTTGTTGCATTTTAGATTCAGAGTTATACAATAACGGTCTAATGCAGATAAAGCGAGTCGCATTGAAATCACAAACTGACGACTAGATTTGTGAAAAAAAAAGGAAAGTTGATCACACCCCGGGGTCCACGATGGCTCAGGCGTTAGATAAACCATGCAAAAATAAATTCATTGAAAATTGCTGGCTCTTTACGTAAGGCACCTCAGATATTCTCAAGCGGTGAGTGTTCAAACAAAAGGGTGTTTGTACTGTGTGTCTTTGATGGTTTGCGGGAGGCTTACTGTGCCTTAAAAGGGATGTGGTCTCTCATCGGAGAGGCCACACATTGCAGGTACAACTCCACACACTTTTTAACTTTGTGACTTTCATTGCCGTGCACTGATACACTGAGCACAAAAAAGTTAAGGATATTTTTTTCAGTGGTATACCCCAGATGTTAAACAGCAGTTATTTGGTCAGAAATATACGTGTATTTGAAAATCAGTCTTTCTTCTGCTCAAAAATGTGTTTCTGGAATCTGAGCAATATCTGGGTATGATGTCACTGGTCTGTGACCACATCTACTCTCAAAAATTGTGCTTTTTGATGGCTTGATTCACTTTCAACCGTTGAAACAGTGACTTAAACTGAATGATATTTTACATTTTTTACATTCGAAAGTTTATTTGGTGTCTTGCCTAATGATTCATACAAATTTCGTTCAAATCTGTCGCGCTGTCAGGCTGATCTAGTGTGTAAAAGAGAGCGACCACAAAACTGAAAAACAGCAAAAAATCAATGGTTTTTATGGTGTTTTTGCTGGGTAGCTGCAGGCTCTCCAAATTTCACAGAACTTAACTTTTTGTGCTCAGTGCACATACAGCAGACTTGTGCTCTTCAATCTCTTTGTTTGTTTGTTTGCTTAATGCCCAGTCCACCACAAAGGGTTATGTATCGATTGGACATTGGATTTCCCTTCTTTGAGCCATGTGACGTCAGAGGCATACAAAACTTCATATTTTGGCGTTTCAGGTTGACCGAAACTTCAAAGGAACTACAAAACACACGTCATGTGCATGTGTGTGTGCTGTTCAATGTCAAAACAACAACAAAGTCAGTACATGACGTGTGTTTTATAGTTCCTTGGAAGTTTCGGTCAACCTGAAACGCCAAAATATGAACCTTATGTGTTTGCTTGCATGTGTGTGTGTGCTCGTTCAATCGTTAAAACAACGACAAAGTCAGTACCTGAAAGGAATTCGATCGATACATAAATGTTATTTGCGTTTTTGACTAAAATATGATATTTTACACAGATCTCGACAGTCATTGTTCACCTCGACCGCTAGCGCGGTCTCGGAGAACAATGACTGTCGAGATCTGTGTAAAATGTCATATTTTGGTCAAAAACGCAAATAACGTATAATATCAGGGCGGTTGCTCTTCAGTGCAATGCACCATAAAAGAGGAGTCACACTACACAAATTCTAACCTGTCTTTGATGCAATTCATGGTCTCATTGATTTTTGGGTTGTTCTTGTTGATTATTTTATTTTATCATATTCGTTCCATTTCCTTGTATTAAATACACACCCCACAAACTAATATTTAAATCCAACCAACATGTTTTTGTTTTTTTTTACCTTTCTAATGCCCTCCAGCGAGAAATAGTGGACAGCGAGCTTTTCTTGCTTCCAAATTTATATTAATGAGCTAATTATAACATTTAATCATCATCAAAAACCTTGTCAATGCTTTCAATGTGTGTGTGATTCAGAAGTCGTTAGGTAATCTGGCAGTCATTAAAACAAGGTAGGGGTCAAATTAAAAGTTGCCACAGCGCTCCAAAAACTCAATAATGTTTGTTGCGTTTTGACAAAACGTGATCCAGATTCACTGAAGGGGGCCGGGGACTGAAAATAACCATTTTTTCATCTGTTGGGAGTCGTTTAGCTCTGTTAGCTGTATCATTCTGTCTTTGAAGGCCTGGGAAATATGTATTTTTGTCAGTATTGTTTTATTTTTTGTATTTTGTACGTTATTTTCTCCATGGAAGGTGTGATTTTTGGGGTGCTCATTTTTTGTAGTCTTTAGCATGTACAACAAAGGCATTTTGAGGAACAGCTGTCAATTTCTGTTTCAGGGAACTACAGCAAGTTCTTGAGAGAAGAAGAGAAGGCCGTGACAAAGCTTTTTCAAGCTTCCATTTTGGGAGGAAAGCTTCCAGGAAAGAAACAAATTTAGTTGGGCATTGCAAGCAGCCAAATACTGGAAGGGAGATCCTGGACCCAAATTAAAGATAAAGTGGCATATGAAAAAAAAACACCTGAAGCACATGTACTAAATTTAACTGTTACTTCCTACTGTAATATTAATTCCATTTCCCGCAGTTTCCTGTCACTTTGATGGAAGTTAAAAGAAATATTTTTGTCGACAAGCAAAGTGGTTCCCCCCCCAACACCCACCCGGTCATACACCTTTTTTTTTTTTCGTAAAGCACTTTGTTTTTGCTCCCACCCATGCAGTTGGAAAACCTTTTCAAATCTCTTGTGTTGTTTTTGAGTCACTTGAGAAAAAGTGACTCTATGTAATCGGTCAGTGTTAGTCTGTCCGGCCGGCCGGCCGGCCAGCCGGCCGGCCGGCCGTCCGTAGACACCACCTTAACGTTGGACTTTTCTCGGAAACTATCAAAGCGATCGGGCTCATATTTTGTTTAGTCGTGACCTCCAATGACCTCTACACTTTAACGATGGTTTCGTTGACCTTTGACCTTTTTCAAGGTCACAGGTCAGCGTCAAAGGAAAAATTAGACATTTTATATCTTTTCTCGGAAACTATCAAAGCGATCGGGCTCATATTTTGTTTAGTCGTGACCTCCAATGACCTCTACACTTTAACGATGGTTTCGTTGACCTTTGACCTTTTTCAAGGTCACAGGTCAGCGTCAAAGGAAAAATTAGACATTTTATATCTTTGACAAAGTTCATCGGATGTGATTGAAACTTTGTAGGATTATTCTTTACATCAAAGTATTTACATCTGTAGCCTTTTACGAACGTTATCAGAAAAACAAGGGAGATAACTAGCCTTTTCTGTTCGGCAACACACAACTTAACGTTGGGCTTTTCTCGGAAACTATAAAAGTGACCGGGCTCAAATTTTATGTGAACGTGACTCATTGTGTTGTGAATAGCAATTTCTTCCTGTCCATCTGATGCCTCATATAATATTCAGAACTGCGAAAGTGACTCGATCGAGCGTTTGCTCTTCTTGTTAACTTTTGCTCTAAAAATTTGGTATGACACAAATTTTGATTAATTAGAAAAAAAACAGTAAACACCAAGTTACAAAGACTTTTGGGCCACGCCCTTCTTCAGTGAAATGAATGTAAGCAAACAATGACGTAAATATTTGATGTGAAAATTGATTCGGATTATCACTTGATTATGTTTCATGATTTTTTTTCTGGTTTACCTTGTTTCTTTTTGGTGTAAATATGTGGACGTCTGCACTGACAGATGTCATGACAGCTGTCCTTTGTATGAGATTTTCTGGGTTGTGGATAACTCCCATTGATCATGACTTTTGTATGGACCATTGTAACTGTATTTGCTCTGTCCAGTAGGAAAACGTTTTCAAGTCTTCTTGTGTTGTCTTCTTGTGTTGTTTTAAACTTTTGCTCTAAAAATGTGGTTCCCATTGAACACCTCAGTACAGATTATGGTTTGCAAAATATATGTTGCTTACTTGATTCTTGAGAATTGTGTTTGTTTTCGCTCCCCCCGCGGGTTAGGGGGAGTCCCATATTGGTTGGGACGAGAAAGAATTTACCCGATGCTCCCCAGCATGTCGTAAGAGGCCACTAACGGATTCTGTTTCTCCTTTTACCCTTGTTAAGTGTTTCTTGTATAGAATATAGTCAATTTTTGTAAAGATTTTAGTCAAGCAGTATGTAAGAAATGTTAAGTCCTTTGTACTGGAAACTTGCATTCTCCAGGTCAGTAAGGTAATATATTGTACTACGTTGCAAGCCCCGGGAGAAAATTTTTTATTAGTGCTTTTGTGAACAAGAAACAATTGACAAGTGGCTCTATCCCATCTCTCCCCTTCCCCCTCCGCGATATAACCTTCGTGGTTGAAAACGACGTAAAACACCAAATAAAGAAAGAAAGTTTGATTTCGCCAAGTGAGGGTGTGTGACTGTGGCTGTGAGTGTGTTTGTGACAGTAAATTCAACACTATGAGTGACAAAGAACTGACGACTGTGTGTGGCAGGGAATAGGACACTTTGTGTCATTCGCCTGTAAGTGTGATCAATATATTTTGTAACCATCAAAAACAATTTCCCCTGAAATCAACACATCAACCTTTGCCGGATGCCGCTTTTGACTACACACGCCCGACGATGCGGGTTTGTCTGAACCCATACATTTGAAAGAGGGTTTTTACCGTTTATTTCTCTAATGACGATGCGGGTTTGTCTGAACCCATACATTTGAAAGAGGGTTTTTACCGTTTATTTCTCTAACGACGGGATGGATTCAGGGAAACCCACAGCGCTACTTCAGTGGGTGCATCGAGTTTCTCCCTTCACCGACTTCTTGCAGGGGAGCGAGAGGGGGAGGGAGAGACTGAGAGAGACTGAGAGACTAAGAAAGAGAGAGAGAGAGAGAGACTAAGAAAGAGAGAGAGAGAGAGACTAAGAAAGAGAGAGAGAGAGACTAAGAAAGAGAGAGAGGGAGACTAAGAAAGAGAGAGAGGGAGACTAAGAAAGAGAGAGAGAGACTAAGAAAGAGAGACTAAGAAAGAGAGACTAAGAAAGAGAGAGAGAGAGGGAGACTAAGAAAGAGAGGGAGACTAAGAAAGAGAGAGAGAGACTAAGAGAGAGACAGAGACAGACAGTCAGATAGACGGATAGACAGACAGACAGACAGACAGAGCAATTGACAACAGACATACAGACAGAGATACGGACAGACAGACAGAGAGACAGACAGTCTCTTGGAGACAAACAGGCAGACAGACACTGTTCCGCCGCTCTGGTAATTATGGGTGTAGCAGAACCTGCGCCGTCGGCAGAGGGATAGTTACAATCACTACTACTCTTTAAAAGTATGGGTTTGTGTGAACCCAGGAAGCACGGCAAAGGTTAACTTAACAAGTAAGAAACAAGTCGCGTAAGGCGAAAATACAATATTTAGTCAAGTAGCTGTCGAACTCACAGAATGAAACTGAACGCAATGCCATTTTACTCGTAGCATCGTCAGGCCACCGCTCGTGGCAAAGGCAGTGAAATTGACAAGAAGAGCGGGGTAGTAGTTGCGCTAAGAAGGATAGCACGCTTTTCTGTACCTCTCTTTGTTTTAACTTTCTGAGCGTGTTTTTAATCCAAACATATCATATCTATATGTTTTTGGAATCAGGAACCGACAAGGAATAAGATGAACGTGTTTTTAAATTGATTTGGACAA
>NW_027129485.1:5000-30820 GCF_037325665.1 Littorina saxatilis | reverse complement strand
TGCGAAGAAGTTTTATTTTGTGTTTGGTAGTCCTTCTCTCTTAGGTTGGCCGTTAGGCCTAATTAGAGTGAAATAGCTTTGATAGACATTCAGCAAAAATTAAATACATACAAAATCACAAATGGTACATATTAGGAGCCTGGGCGCCTAATATGGACCAGTGAAGCGGCCTTCACGAATCACTGTAAAAAAAAGCCCCCTATACTTCAAAATAGCATGATACAACTTAGTGTACAAGTCAGACTAATTCAAATATGCTTTAGATTGATCTGTTTCGGGTTGATGAGAGCATTATTTGAAGAACACCAGGAAACTAAAGAAGCTTATCAAAAACAGAGTGAAAATAAGTAAAATTATCAACTTGCACGAAAAGAAGACTTTTTGTTATTTTTTTTTAAACTGATCTCGAGGGCTAGTAATAGGTTATTTCCAGCAAGCTTCTTAATGAATTAATGAAAAAAAGCCTTTAGCTTCTTTTTCTTCGATTTGTTGAAGGTGGTCCATATTTTAGGGGACTCGCACATACTTTGAGATTTTGCTATTGATTTTTTGTTTGAAGTAGAAACTTGGGGTCAACACTGCTAAAATGTAACTAATGCGGCCTTAGCTGTCAGAGCAATGTTTGTGTGAAAGCTTTGGCTGTGAACAGAAACGAGTCCGTTTTAGGCAGCACATTTAGAGTGAACGCTGCCAAAAGTAAAAAAAAGAGAAAAAGCCTAACAGTTTTGATTTGTGTTTCTGCAACTGTTTTGACTTGTGCAAGTTATCCAGAGAGGGTGAATACAGCGATGACTTTGTCCGCACGTCGCTGGGCATATCAGCGCAGTTCAACGTTGCCAGAGACCAAAGAAGCGCTTTACTCAGGTCGCAGCGCGCGGCGGCTCACTGGAGGAATGTTTGAAAACTATCTGTGCTCGACTGCCAGCAGACCACAGGCACATTACACCCACTAAAGTTTGGACTTGTACTGGCAGAGAGCGAATGCAAATTCTTGTAGGCATACACAGACGCAACATAGCATATATACAGACAATAACACCCACAACACTTCAACAGCATATGAAAGGAATAACAAGTCGCGTAAGGCGAAAATACAACATTTAGTCAAGTAGCTGTCGAACTCACAGAATGAAACTGAACGCAATGCCATTTTTCAGCAAGACCGTATACTCGTAGCATCGTCAGTCCACCTCTCATGGCAAAGGCAGTGAAATTGACAAGAAGAGCGGGGTAGTAGTTGCGCTAAGAAGGATAGCACGCTTTTCTGTACCTCTCTTTGTTTTAAGTTTCTGAGCGTGATTTTAATCCAAACATATCATATCTATATGTTTTTGGAATCAGGAACTGACAAGGAATAAGATGAAAGTGTTTTTAAATTGATTTCGACAATTTAATTTTGATAATAATTTTTATATATTTAATTTTCAGAGCTTGATTTTAATCCAAATATAACATATTTATATGTTTTTGGAATCAGAAAATGATGGAAAATAACATGAACGTAAATTTGGATCGTTTTATAAATTTTTATTTTTTTTTTACAATTTTCAGATTTTTAATGACCAAAGTCATTAATCAATTTTTAAGCCACCAAGCTGAAATGCAATACCGAAGTCCGGGCTTCGTCGAAGATTACTTGACCAAAATTTCAACCAATTTGGTTGAAAAATGAGAGCGTGACAGTGCCGCCTCAACTTTCACGAAAAGCCGGATATGACGTCATAAAAGACATTTATCAAAAAAATGAAAAAAAAACGTATGGGGATTTCATACCCAGGAACTCTCACGTCAAATTTCATAAAGATCGGTCCAGTAGTTTATAGTCTGAATCACTCTACACACACACAGAGACAGACAGACACACACACACACACACACACACACACACACACACACACACACACACACGCACGCACGCACATACACCACGACCCTCGTCTCGATTCCCCCTCTACGTTAAAACATTTAGTCAAAACTTGACTAAATGTAAAAATAAATCCGCAAATCGCGCACAATACACCAGTTAGAAAAACAAGGAGTACCAAAGCGGCGTGCAGAAACTAAACTGACTCAGAGACTGAGAAGAAACATTTATCACACGATGTGGATAGCAAACATTAAAATAAAACAGATAAGTCAAGCAAAAAATAAACACAAATATCGAAAACACAATAAACAAAGGTAAAGAAAACAAGTCGCGTAAGGCGAAAATACAACATTTAGTCAAGTAGCTGTCGAACTCACAGAATGAAACTGAACGCAATGCAACGCAGCAAGACCGCATTCTCGTAGCATCGTCAGTCACCCGCTCACGGCAAAGACAGTGAAATTGACAAGAAGAGCGGGGTAGCAGTTGCGCTCAGAAGGATAGCACGCTTTTCTGTACCTCTCTTTGTTTTAACTTTCTGAGCGTGTTTTTAATCCAAACATATCATATCTATATGTTTTTGGAATCAGGAACCGACAAGGAATAAGATGAAAGTGTTTTTAAATTGATTTCGAAAATGTAATTTTCATATTAATTTTTATATATTTAATTTTCAGAGCTTGTTTTTAATCCAAATATAACATATTTATATGTTTTTGGAATCAGCAAATGATGGAGAATAAGATGAATGTAAATTTGGATCGTTTTTTAAAAAAAATTTTTTTTTTTACAATTTTCAGATTTTTAATGACCAAAGTCATTAATTAATTTTTAAGCCACCAAGCTGAAATGCAATACCGAAGTCCGGGCTTCGTCGAACATTACTTGATCAAAATTTCAACCAATTTGGTTGAAAAATGAGGGCGTGACAGTACGCCTCAACTTTCACGAAAAGCCGGATATGACGTCATCAAAGACATTTATCAAAAAAATGAATAAAACATATGGGGATATCATACCCAGGAACTCTCGTGTCAAATTTCATAAAGATCGGTCCAGTAGTTTAGTCTGAATCGCTCCACACACACACACAGACAGACAGACACACACACACACACACATACACCACGACCCTCGTCTCGATTCCCCCCTCTACGTTAAAACATTTAGTCAAAACTTGACTAAATGTAACAAAAAGAGATGCTTGCCGACAGTCAGTGTGTGAGTGCGTGGTTTGTGCGTCAGCGGTGTGTGTGTGTGTGTGTGTGTGCGCGTGCATGCGTGCGTAGGCTACGTTCTTGCGTGTGTGCGTTCGAATGAGAAAGAAGAGAGAGAGAGGATTGAAGAATGAGGTCACGCTCTCTGTCACATGAATACATATACACACACTGAAGGCTACCTCGGACACGAACACTTGCCAACAACTGTGGTTGGACATGCTTTTGAAATGGAATATTTTTTCGACATGATTTCTGGACATACGAATCCCGCTGTGTTGCCTACTGATGTTGCGAATGATGAAGGTTTTGAGTTGACTGACCTTGAGGATGTATTGCATCAGGCGTTTATCGTCTCAAATTATATCCTTGCTACTTTTCAGGACGGTCAACTAATAATAATAATAATACGAATATTTATAACGCGCACATATCTCACCAACAGGCGACTCAAGGCGCACATACACTCATTCACACACACGGAGACTTAAAGTCACTAGCACACACACACCATCAACCATTAAAATATGTACAGTTATTCAGGGTGGGATGGGGTGGGCAGTGTAGAATGCATGGATTATTTGGAAAAAAAGGAATGTCTTGAGTGCAGATTTGAATGATTCGAGGGACTGTTGTTGACGGAGGGGGAGAGGTAGTGTGTTCCATTGGCTAGGTGCTTGGAAAGAAAATGAGCATTCATGGTAACTTGGATAGTCAAAGTTTTTATTTGTTTGATTCCCATCAAAGAAACAGAAATGGTAACCATTCTTCAAATGGCGCTGCAGTTTTGATGTCATCAAGTTAATTCCTTTGCAGAATTGATTGATTTTCTCAAAAGCCATTATCAATGTGTTTATCAATTAACACCTGTTCATTTCTGTCCAACTGCAATGCAAACTCAATGTGGAGGAAACAAGGATTTATTACAAACAAGTCATCCCTGTACATCAACAGATTTATGTACCTCAATCAATACTGCTGGTATGAGTGACAGGAATCTAAAAGAAACAAGTCGCGTAAGGCGAAAATACAATATTTAGTCAAGTAGCTGTCGAACTCACAGAATGAAAGTGAACGCAACGCAACGCAGCAAGACCGTATACTCGTAGCATCGTCACTCCACCGCCCGTGGCAAAGGCAGTGCACGTGGAATTGACAAGAAGAGCGGGGTATTCGTTGCGCTGAGAAGGATAGCACGCTTTTCTGTACCTCTCTTCGTTTTAACTTTCTGAGCGTGTTTTTAATCCAAACATATTATATCTATATATTTTTGGAATCAGGAACCGACAAGGAATAAGATGAAGGTGTTTTTAAATTGATTTCGAAAAAAAATTTTGATAATAAATTTTATATATTTAATTTTCAGAGCTTGTTTTTAATCCGAATATAACATATTTATATGTTTTTGGAATCAGCAAATGATGGAGAATAAGATAAACGTAAATTTGGATCGTTTTATAAATTTTTATTTTTTTTTACAATTTTCAGATTTTTAATGACCAAAGTCATTAATTAATTTTTAAGCCACCAAGCTGAAATGCAATACCGAAGTCCGGGCTTTGTCGAAGATTACTTGATCAAAATTTCAACCAATTTGGTTGAAAAATGAGGGCGTGACAGTGCCGCCTCAACTTTCACGAAAAGCCGGATATGACGTCATCAAAGACATTTATCAAAAAAATGAAAAAAACGTTCGGGGATTTCATACCCAGGAACTCTCATGTCAAATTTCATAAAGATCGGTCCAGTAGTTTAGTCTGAATCGCTCTACACACACACACACACACGCACACACACACACACGCACGCACATACACCACGACCCTCGTTTCGATTCCCCCTCGATGTTAAAATATTTAGTCAAAACTTGACTAAATATAAAAACAACCAAACGCAAATGTACTACTACTTCTACGACTCGTTTGAATGTAAAACAGAAATGTAACACTGTCTGTGACAATGACGGTTCTACGACTCGTTTGAATGACGGTATAGATCGAACCTTAACCCACAACTACGAAAATTTGTGTCAGACTTTTTTGAACAGGAAAATATGCCTCTGTTCAACAGTAACCAACACATGGAAGATGTTTTTGAAACTTACAGAAATGTAACACTAGCCTATCTGTGACAATGTTGCTTTTGAATTGAACCCACATTTGTTGAACAGGAGAGAATGTTCCTGTTCAACAGTGCCCAAAACACTGAATCTGACGTTTTTGAATCTTTTCTGTCATCTAACTGAATCTGACGTTTTTGAATCTTTTCTGTCATCTAACCCAATTGCTCATGACTTCATCGATCTTGAACATGCCTACTTTTCAAAGAAAGACAGACAAAGCGAAATCTGCATGTTAGCCATCTGCCTGAAATGGTCAATGCACTTTTGTAAAATTGTCACAGCTGTTATATGCACTTTTGTGAAATGGTCAGTGCTGTTGTGCACTTATGCAAAACTTGGTGCTGTGCTGTTAACATTTGAACAAAATGCATTTTGTTCAAATGTTTAGTGCAACTTGCTACTATATAATCGCTGTATGCGCTTTGTGGTAATAATGCACTTTTGTCAAAAGTTTGCGCTAAATGTTGGCACTATGCATCATTGTTGGAGCACCCTCCTGTAGTAGATGCACCATGCATAAAAATGTACTGTGAAATGTTTCGTGTAAATTATTGTCACAATAATGTTTTGTGCGCCCCCATGTATGTGTTCTGTGCTAATAATGCACGGTTGTGAAATGTCCGTACACATTTTGTGGCACTATGTAATTGTTAGTGCATCCTCCTGCGGATGCTTCGTGCTAAAATTGCACTTCCATTAAAATATTGTACGCTCATGTCAACTGGTACTATATTTTCAATTGTTTCTCTGTCAATTTCAGATGTTTGTTTCCAATTACTTCAGTATCTCCCTGTTGCAATTCCAGGTGATTCATTATGCATGTGCCAATCAGTTTGAGGTGTTTAATTCTGATTCCTGTATTTACAGTGTAAAATTAAAACTATTGTTTTCAAACATTCCTATGACACCTGGTAATGGTTCTGTGTTTTTTTTGTAATTTGTATTTTGTTTTTCTGCAATAAATATTTGAAATGGATCTGAGACTGACTTACTACTTTTAGCACTCTTTTTCACCACATTCCCACGTACAGATATTGCAATATCAACTCTTCCTTTCTACCTGTTTCAAACAAGCTCTATTTTTTAATTAAAAAGTTTTTTTTCTTGTGGCTGTTTGATCAATTATGGCAAGCATTGACTGAAATAAACAATTTATATATATCCAGCACAACATGCAATTCATTAACTTTTGACCCTAACCTTTAACACTTCCCAAAATAAATCTTTGGTGGACATTGCATCGACGCTGTTCATTTTGAATGAACATTTTTCTTGTTAGATCAGTGGTCTATGCCGGCGCATAGTTGTGTATTGACTGGATCAATCGCCAACTCGCTGCGCTCGCGGTAAGGCAAGTGCTGACAACCGGAAGAAAGCTGCATTCCGAAAAAAGTCACTTCCGTTTCGCCATTTTTCGATGATGCCAGAGAAGTGAACCATGATTTCAAGATGCCCGGTGCAAATTGTTGTATGCCTGGATGCAGCGTGAGCTCACTAAGATCTTCAACGCTTATAACTTTCCATGGTATACCAAACGGAAAAGCGGATGCCGAATGGAGAGCTGCTCTTCCACAAAATCAACCGTGCTGACAAGCTTTTCAACCCGAAGAAATTAGAATGCGAGGATGTTCCCGACATTTCAAAGAAACATGCTTCAAATACGGTACGTAAAAAAACTAGTAATATAGCGAAAATAAGCTTTCATCTGATTGTCTGTGCTGTGTTGTTTTGCTTGTAATGCTTCAAGTGACGAAGCTCTAGTAGTATCAATCAATCAGTGTGAGGCTTAGGCCAAAAAAAAAAAATGCTTTGGTTACGGTTTCATGGCCAAAAAAAATAGGGTAGGTAGGTCGATTAAACTTTTTTTTTTTTTTTTTTTTTTTTTTTTTTTGGTTGGTCTCTCTTGAAATGATAAAAATATTTGTGTATGCAGGATATTCGAGGTATTTTCATATTGGTGTATTTGGAACCACAGATATTAATTACTTTTTCATGTTAAGAAAAGAAAACTGGACATACCCTTTAAACTGTATAGTGCCACTAGTGAACACAGTTTTCGAGAGTCATGCCAAAGTCCAGTTCGAAAGAGTCTTCGGGCTCGGCACTTATTTTCGTCGACCCAACACATTTTATCCCGAACAGTTTGCCGTCCAAAGTTGGATGAAAATCATGAAAAATGTCCACCAAGGTTGCACTCTTCGAGTACCGACTTATCAGTCGTGTTTGTTCGATAGGAACGCACTTTCCGAATACGATTGCAAATTTGCAGACGACATCTTTTTACGTTCGCGCAACGAACGAACGAACGCACGAGACTGACTTCCCTTGGATATGGGAGTTGTAAAAAGCGGAGTGGTGTCCCTTGTCGGGCTTGTTGTTGTCTGCTCGCCGGCGATCGATGTTTTCTCTGTGCCGTGGTGTTGTCGTTTTCGGTGGGTTTTTGTGTGTGTGTGTGTGGTTTTTTTGTGTATGTATGTGTTTGGTTCATTTTATTTTTAGCTTTAGGACCAAAAAAAAAGTTTAGGGTCGGCCCAAAAAGTTAGGGTCGGTCGGGAAACCGTAACCAAAGCATTTTTTTTTTTTGGCCTTAGTACTTGTAGTAACTAGTAGTAGTACTTTTACAGCTCGCAGACAAAAAATAACACAATCGTATTCTGAATCATACATTGACAAAGGCGTAATTCTGAGCTATAATTATTAGGTAATGGGGAAAAAACCACTCTTTGTTCTTGTGATAATGTGTTTTTGAATATATTCTAGTATTAGTAAACTTCTGGGTTAGAACTTAGATTTTTGTTGTTGTTTTACTCGGTCACTGAGTCAGTCTTGTTCATTCTTGACAGATTTGCAGTAGTGTGTTTTACTAATTCTTGTTTCTATTTCAATAGATCTAAATGTATAGGTCTGTTTAGTTAATTTAACTTATAATTTCGACTCAGCATTTTGAACATTTTCTTTGCATGTTTTTTTGCTGGGCCTACAGGCAAGCGAGCACTCATTCCAGGAAGTCTGCCAACCAACCATGTGCTACAGAAGTCAGTAGAAACACCAAAGACTCCAGCCAGGAAACCCCCAGTGAGTAAAAATTGCTGTTATTTGCCCAGTATAGTATGCTATTAGTGATACTGATAGTGATAATATGCTACTTGTAACTCTTTTGTGAGTACCGGTACATGTATACTGGGTGTTTTCTCAGTTTTTGTCCGCTGTCAGTGTGAGATTTATATTGTGGTATAACCTGTTTTTCTAGTTTCATGGTTTAGCCACGACTCACTTTGAATGAGGGTCATCTGCCAGGCATTTAGCTGATTATCTGATAAGTGATATTTTTTTAATTTGCTATTTATAAATTACAGTTATAGTAAACTAACACTGTCGCACAAAGTATGTGACTTTAAAAAAAGATTTGTTTGAAATCATGTGAGCTCTGTCCACTAGATGATGGAGAAGGGAATTTTTCCAGTTGAGTCTGCAACATGGATTTTTTCTCTCTCGGATAACAAATACAGTATGGTAGGAAAAATTTAGGGTTGGTGTGGCGATAACTTCTTCTTCTGCGTTCGTGGGCTGAAACTCCCATGTACACTCGTGTTTTTACGTGTATGACCGTTTTTACCCCGCCATTTAGGCAGCCACACGCCGCTTTCGGAGGAAGCATGCTGGGTATTTTCGTGTTTCCATAACCCACCGAACTCTGACATGGATTACAGGATCTTTTCCGTGCGCACTTGGTCTTGTGGTTGCGTGTACAGTAGTACCTGCCATATCCGGTCACCCATTAGTCATTGCAAAGGTGACCGCAAATATCAGGTGGCCGTTCATTACAGGCCCCCTCCTCCAAAAAAAACCAAAAAACACGATCAAGTTTTCATGAAGAAAAGAAAGCGATCATCCACGAGCCGCCGATTCATTGTCTCTGTTAGTTTTGCTTTCGTTTATACATCTTAATTATTTGCGTGTTTAACTCGATCGTCCTGGCTAAGCTATTGTTTCGTATGTTTCTATGTGTGTTGTTTGGATTATTATATATGTATTTGAGTGTCAGATAAACAAGTGTTTCAAACTCACATCAGCTGTGATTGATCCGGAAGTGACTGCCGTAAATGTACATGTATGCGCATGTCTGTATTTACAGTTTGCGCATGCGTAAGTATTCATGTCGTCTGCTCGTGCTGTGCCGTCTGTGCACACAACACACACACACCACAGGCGCTCGCCCGCGAAAGTGACAAGTGGCCGTTAAGTGGCCGCTCCTGTCGAGTAAGAGGGGCACCTTAGGGCAAAAATCAGTGACCGTTGACCGCGTCAGACAGGTTAACGGCCATTAAGAGTCAATTATAGAAGGAAAACTCATTAGTCATGGGAAAGCTGGCCGCTCCGGGTAGGTTCACGCCCACGAAAGGGCCGGAAATGGAAGGGACTACTGTACACACGAAGGGGGATAAGTCACTAGCAGGTCTGCACACAAGTTGACCTGGGAGATCGGAAAAATCTCCACTCTTAACCCACCAGGCGGCCGCAGCCGGGATTCGAACCCTCGACCTTCCAATTACGAGGCCGACGTCTTACCACCCCGCCACAGCGCCCGTCGTGTGGCGATAACAATAAAGATATGTCATAGTGACTTGACTAATTGATTTGAATTCTGCTGCAGGTCAGTCGCCCCCCACCTCCTGCTCCTGACCTGGTTGCCTACTACAACTTCGAGGAAATACGACAGGACACCCTTCAGCTTGCTGCACCATGGTGTCTCTTGGAGAACAGCAAGGAACAGATACAGGTGGGAATAACCGAAGCCAGCCAAGTGAAACTGTTGTCCTCTACGTTATGATTACGTACTCCAGCAGACATCAACTTGTGGTCGACGTGCGTGGGTTTTGCTCAAAATACGTAAGTATTCGTCAGTGTTTGGCTTCTCGAATTAAGTTTCAACTTAATCTCTGTCTCGAACCACAGGCGGAAGGTATCGTTCACTGGACCACTACTTACATAGAAAGACTATACTGAACGAATCGTCGGTAAGCTTACCACACTGTCATACTGTCATACTCATA
Source organism: Littorina saxatilis (assembly GCF_037325665.1). Taxonomy (NCBI): domain Eukaryota; kingdom Metazoa; phylum Mollusca; class Gastropoda; order Littorinimorpha; family Littorinidae; genus Littorina; species Littorina saxatilis. Next base: position 20,560 of record NW_027129485.1, on the reverse strand, counting down.
GTGATATCACTGATACATTTGTACAGGTATTAAAACATGGCTGTTTGCTGAAAAAATCGTTGTGAAAAATTGTAATGTCTCTGAAGTTTGATTCAGTCCGTCATTCATTTTGATGGGAAGTCAACCCTTGGTGAGGCTAATACTAATATTGTTTTGATCTGTATTCTGCCAGTGCCATTGCCAACTGCCATTGTTGTTCTTGTGGAGTTCTAGAACAAGCTCTGGTTTGAATGACCAGCTAAAATTAATGCTAATAGTAAATAAGTACATTATTTTTGCATTAGCGGGGTATACAAAATATTTTATTAAAAAAATACCGCATGGTTTTGCTTGATCAAATCATTTATCAGCTAACAATATGCTTTTATTTCAGTTGGACCTGACTTGAGCATGATTCCGTTGTCTCCGCAACAACAGCTTGATTGAGATACAGGCATGTCCAGTTTTCAGCAAGTGCAGGCTGAGTGTGAAGATCTGATTGCTGATCTAGACACAACATAAGCTGCTTGACACTATTCCAAGGTAAGCGAGAAGCTTTGAAAATAGTTACTTTAATTCAGTAATGCGTAATTATGTATGCAATACTCCTGCTGGTGAGTTCACTACAAACAGGTACTACATTAGAACTAGAAGAATAGGTTCCACAAGAACATTTCTGACTGTTGATGCCACTAAAACTCTCGTTACATCCTGCATTCTGTGTAGATTAGATTACAGCAAATCCCTTCTCATAGGCTGCCCTGACTCCACTCTCCAACCCTTGCAAAAAGTACAACACTCTGCAGCACTCCTCTCATGAAAGAACTTCACTGGCTTCCTGTGTCTCAACGTATTAGGTATAAAGCTGCCTGCTTCTGCTACAAGATCATCTCTGAATCGGCACCTGCCTATCTTTCGGAACTGGTCTCCCTCTACACTCCCTCTCGCACCCTTCATTCTTCTGCTGATGCTCGACTTCTCCGTCAAGGTTGCTTTAAACGCAAGGCTCATGGCTTCCGCACGTTTTCATATCATGGCCCTCAGTTATGGAATTCACTCCCCTTTCTATTACGTCACTCTCCATACATTTCATCTTTTAAGTCCAATTTGAAAACTAACTTGTTCCAACAACATTACGGATAGTTCCTTAGGCCAAACAAAAAAATAGTCTGTTTACGGTAACATCGGCCCAAAAAATAGGGTCGGTAGGTCGGGATTTTTTTTTTCTCCAAAAAACATCAAATTATTTTGCCAAAAAACAAACTTTGTTTTAAAATTTTGATTTTTTTTTTTCCCCCAAATGCCAAAAAAAAAGTCTAGGGTCGCGCAAAAAAATAGGGTCGGTCGGGATACCGTAAACAGACTTCTTTTTTTTTTGGCCTTAGCATAGAGTCTGGGGATGTGAGATGTGCATGATGTGTTGTTTGAATCTGACAGTGATTGTATGAATTTTTTATACACGTATTGTTGTCACGCGCTTTGAACTTCTGATAAGGCGCTTTATAAATGCCCGTTATTATTATTATTATTATAAGTAGATACACACTTGTAAACTTATGTTAGTTTTCACACGTGAGCATGAAGTGCCTTTATGAGGAATGTATAGTGGCTTGCAATATTGAATTTGAGGGATGTTTGCAGTTATGTAATATATTAGCACAGCTCAGTTTTCTTCAGGGTTCCGTGAGAACAGTGAAATTCTCCTTTGAGGACTGAAAAATATCTTGGATAATTGGTCTTAATTGGGGGGGGGGGGGGGGGGGTGGGGGGGAGATTTAAAACATAAGTACATTCACATGTGTTTTTCATTTTCACTGTGTAAAGGTGTGGAGGTCCTTCTCTACTTGTTTCTTTGTTTTCCCATTGACATATATTTTTGTTCTTGTCTATATTTTTTACATAGGTGCTGTCCTCATCCCCAGCCGACTGTTTCCGCTGAAGCCGTGAAGGATGCTTCTTCATGTAGGCGTGGACATCTTTTTCGTCGCCGTGCAAGGCTTCCAGTTCCAGTACCATATAATTTTGTGAATACTCTGGGGACCTGTCATCAACTTTGGAAGGACGCTTTATTTTAACACTTTGTACCCCATCTATGTTGACCAAGATTTTTTAAGCCGAGACCAGCTGCTGTGCTGCAGCAGGTCACTCAGAATTGTAGAAACTGTATCAACAGGCTAGAATCCTGGCGTTAGATCAACGTTACAGGAAGCGACTGAAGCTAACAGTCTAAGCAGGATGCGGATATGTGCCGAATGATAACAGATGCAATGTACATAGTGACTGTGTGTACCTGGGAGACAAGGAGTTAAGACCACATCTGAACTGAGGATTTAGTCTCTCCATAATTAAACGCTGAAGAAGATTTCAGAATGAACTTTGTTAGATAAATTATGGTTGTTATGATCGTCACATTTTAGGTCCCCCCCTTCCCCCCTTTTCAAACTTCCCCGCTTTTCAGACCTTACATTTTTGGATTTTCTGTTCACAACCTGTTGTACATTTACCTAGATATTAAGCAGATTTCCTCCTTTTTAAGACCAGCTTATTTTTTTATTCTTGGAGGCCTGAAAAGGGTGTTTGGAAGGACACTGTATTTGTTTGTTCGAAATTCAGAATTCAAATAATTCTTCATCAACGAGTTATTACTGCCTCACCATAGCAGTTAGGCCAGTCTTACTAACTCTTACTTTTATTAATGTGCCGTGATGCAAAGACGTTGAGCAGTTTTCAGATGTTTATGAATCTAGGGCTTTCAAAATTTACTGACATACAATACAATACAATACAATAAAATGGGGACACCCCGAAGCGTCCCGGTACCAAAGCGTCCCGGTACCGAAGCGTCCTGGTACCAAAGCGTCCCGGTACTGAAGCGTCCCGGTACCGAAGCGTCCCACTATAACGCGTCACAGGACTTAGACTTTTTTTTTTAAACCTTGAGTGGCTGACCTTGACTTGACTAACCACATTTTTTTTTTAAATTTAATCTTGACCTTGATTTGACCTTGACTTCACTGATTTTTTTAATTTTGCACAGACCTTGATTTGCTTTCGGTAAAAAAAAAATCACTTTTTGTCCAACTTTTCCCCAACTTTACTTTAGATCTGTACTCACAACACACCAATTTGGAAATACTGTACCCGTGTGGACAAGTTCGGGGGAAAAGTCCGTAGGCTTCCGTTCACAAGAGGGATATGTCTGTTATCACACACGCTTTCTGGCTTCACTAAGCGTGAGCGTCGGAAAAAGTCTTTTCAGTTCTGCCTCCGACTTTTAAATTGTATCATTTGGGTTAATTTGGGTTTGTTTGGGTTCATTTGGGTAATAAAGAACGCTCGCGCTGGACCCGAGTACTCTTCAGACTGGCTCGCTCCCCCAGTATGAAAGTTTTTGTCTTGTGCACGTTTAAGACCAAGTGATTGCTCTGTGTGAATTACAGGCATTCCCTTTGCTATATAATACATTGGCATGCGAGCCGAGGATGTGCGTGGTGACTGGTACCGGGACGCTTCGGTACGGGGACGCTTCGTGCCCCACTGCGCGGGAGCGTCCCGAAGCGTCCCGGTACCAAAGCGTCCCAGTACCCCTGTGACGCGTTATAGTGGGACGCTTCGGTACCGGGACGCTTTGGCACCGGGACGCTTCGGTACCGGGACGCTTCGGTACCGGGACGCTTCGTGATGTACCCCAATAAAATAACTTTATTAATCTCTAAAAGAGAAATTGCATTGCTGAGCTTTTGTGTCCGTAATAATAACATACATAAAACATTCAAAAATAAACATTTGTTCTTTGTCATGCATACATTCTTGTGTTCTGATACATTTCTTCATGTTGGACTCCATGACTCCATGACATCCAAACATGAAGTTCAGTTACCCCTTTTTAACTTTGAAGGTCACATTGTGGGCGAATTTTTAGCAAAAAGTTGGAACATGGTATGACTGTTCTTACTCACCAGGGGAAGTGATTTTGTTATTTACTGATTTTCATTTTGTGTGGCCTTCTTTCACCCATTTAATCATTCATAAATGTTCATACCCAAGGGAAGTAATTCACATATATCTATGGCCAATGTTTTCACAGGGCATCTATAGTGTGGATGAACACTGTCTCCACTCAAAATAGTCCTTTGCTATTGTACATTGTGAATCAGCATTTTTGTTTTTGTCCTGTTTGAATAAAGTGCAATCATTTTACAACCAAAGTGTTAATGTTAAAGATGTTTACATAATGTGTGAAGGATGATGCATTTGAAAACTAATATTGTTAAATGTAAATTGACCTGTGACAAGTCAGCATAGTGCAATATCCAAGCATGAAACCCGCACACAATTCCCAAACAACATGCTTTCTTTTCCACAAAATTCCATCCAGTAGAAAACAATTATGTGAACGTCATAACATGGTGTTTTTTTACATTAATAATCAAGCCTTACACCAACTAAAATGGTGTTAATAGGCATTTGAGCAAGCTTTAACACCAACATAACATGGAGTTAATAGGCATTTGAGCAAGCTTTAACACCAACATAACATGGGGTTTTGCATGTTATACCAGCAATAACATGATGTTAATCACATTACAAGCAAGCTGTAACACCACCAAAACAAGCAGTTTTGCAAGTTAAGTCTACGATAACATGATGTTAATCACATTACAAGCAAGCTGTAACACCACCAAAACAAGCAGTTTTGCAAGTTAAGTCTACGATAACATGATGTTAATCACATTACAAGCAAGCTGTAACACCACCAAAACAAGCAGTTTTGCAAGTTAAGTCTACGATAACATGATGTTACTTGGCGTTAAACCAAAGCTTTAATGCCATCAAAACTTGGAATTTTTGCATGTTACAGACATGCTGTAACATGGTTTAACATGATGTTTTGACCGTCGCAAAACGCGCTGAAATTCCAGGCAATTTCGCTGCGATAACTTCAACAAAATCCAATCAAAATCTGGTGTTGTCGTGAACACCAAAATGTGATAAACCCAATGAAACTTGAAGTTTTGTTGGGATTTGAGTAGTTTTGTAAGATACAAAACGCCACTTTTCGCCCAGTGTGATTTATCTTGTTACCATCGAAACAGAAGCTCAGTTCCACAGGAGAACAACATTGACAGGGCTATTGTAGGAAACCGTGTTGGCAAGCAAAAAGTCAAGAGGTAAATCAAACAGAACGAAAGGTATGGACAGGACCCACTCGACGACGTTGAGTTCTGGAGTTTCTGTCGTTGGTGGGAAGTGGGGGCTGGGGTAAGGGGGTTGGTTAGAACTTGAACAGGACGGGGTGAGATGGGGATGAGAGCGAGAGAGGGAGAGAGGAGGGGCGAGAGGGGGAGGGAGGGAGAGAGAGGGGGAGGGAGAGAGAGAGAGAGAGAGAGAGAGAGAGAGGGGGGGGCGGAAAGCTAGAGAGAGAGAGAGAGAGAGAGAGTAATTGATTTATTATTTCATTTGATTTCTGAACTTTCATGGCCTTCTATTTCGGGAGAGTTTCGGGGGAAGGCAGGGGGGGCGGGAGAGAGAGAGAGGGGGGGGGAAGAGATAGAGAGAGTGTGTGAGAGAGAGAGAGAGAGAGTGCGAGAGAGAGAGAGAGAGTGCGAGAGAGAGAGAAAGAAAGAGAGAGAGAGAGAGAGCGAGTGTTTTTCATCCACTCATCCTTATTTTTAACCTTTGCTTCTCTGTCACGCTCCTTGTTTTAGCCCCTCATCGTGAAAACACTCATTAGGCTTCTCGAGGGGACGTGTCAGACTTGACTTGATGGCAAGAAGGCCCGCTGAAGTCGCCTTTATGTCTCCCAAAAAGAAAAGGAAAGTCAAACAAATAACAAGAGGAAGACTGCTCTTTGCATAAGGCCCCTGTCGAATGTATTTGGTGATAGTGTTACTTGTACTGGTCTTCTTCTTCTTCGGCGTTCCAGGATTTTGGGCCTCAGGTCAGACTTCAAGTTTTGTAGCTTGAATAAAGCTGGTGGTCAGGATCAGGGAGTCTTTGGTGCCCCAGAGTTGCTCCTGCAGTGTGGCACCTTGGGGCCAGTGATCTGTTCTGGCTTCCTGGTGGAGCGGGCAGGTCTGCAGGATGTGCTCCGGGGTCTGTGGGCCTGTTTCGCACGGGCAGTTTGGTGTGTGCGACAGACCAAGGCGGTGCATGTGGGCTACCACGACCTGGGGGTTACTTTAGATGTTATGTTTCATAAAAAGACCCAGACGTATAATTGTCCTCGCGTATTTACGAAGACTACTGCGCTTATCGAAATGGCAATGCTACGCCGGTTTTGTTCTGCGTCCATGGGCTGAAACTCCCATGTACACCCGTGTATTTTTGCACGATGGAGTTTTTACGTGTTTTTTACCCCGCCATTTAGGCAGCCATACGCTGCTTTCGGGGGAAGCATGCTTGATATTTTCATGTTTCTATAATCCATTGACATGGTTTTGACCCTTTGGTCTTCTTTAGGTTGTACGCATGCCACAGACTTGAGGAAGACATGATGGAATGAAAGTTTGTTTCGTTTCTCCCTATGCTTGTCACTTCGTTTCAGAACTCATTCACTTGCCTGGATTTTGACAGAGAAAGGATAAGCTATGAAAAATAAAATACCGGAAAGCAAACGAAAGTGACTTTCCCACGTCCATAACTGCAACCACTGGATAGGCTTCGCAAATATCAGAATAACAGAACAACCAAAATAAAACAACAGCTTTTTCAAAAAGAGTTTTCAAAAGAGTGCCACACACAATCGTTCCTACGAAAGAAAAGATCGAGGATCGTCTGAACATAGCGTCCTCCTCCCTTGCCAACCCAAGCTGTTCACAACTGTTATCAAAAATATGCTGCACAAACAAATGTTGGTGGCCATGTATATGGTGATAGCAAAAAAGCAAAAAACGCAAATAAGAGGCGTCAGTCGAACAGCTATTAATTGCGACCCCCCCCCCTCTCCCCCCCCCAACTTGTTTGGAACGTTAGCCGTCTATCTGGTTTCGGATTTCTCCAACTCAGTCCATCGCCGACGTCAGGAAACAAGTTTATAAGATTGGAAAAATCACCTTTAATTTAATACCAATAATTTGAAGGATATGACTAAAAAATACTTTAATTACATCGAAACGTTTTAAAACAGTGCAATTAAACCAGAGACGAAATAAAAACAACATTTACATGCTCCTTCTTAAACTCCGCCCAAGTTAGTATATACCCCTTCCTCCCCAATGTGGACGCTCTTCGATAACCATTGTTTTAAACTACTGAGTTGCGAAAGAGAGAAATTTACAACAATGCAGACTTAAAAAAAAACTTTAAAAAAAACAGCACACCGCCATTCTACAATCCACCCACTCCTCTTCCATCGTTCCACAACCCATCAACCCCCCTCCTACCAACATCCTATATGCCCCCCCCCCCCCTCCCTCCCCCTCCATCAAAAAATAAAAAAACAACAAAAAATCACGAAAAGCGTCAGTGAAAGAAGAGAACATAGCAAGAGACATTGTAACATCATCCAGAACCGTCGTCTTGTTGTTGTTAGCAGTTTACCTTGATCTCGGGGAATTTGTTTTAGTGTGGCAGGAAAGGTCCCACGCATGCAAAGTGTATTTGCACGGCGGGGCGTTGGGGGGATGGACGGGCCCAAGGACTAGGCTGAAGAATGCGACCTCTGAACTCGCTGAGACACTTGTTGTCTTAGCCGAGCTGAGTTCGAGTTGCAGTCTGAGTTGAGCTAGCTATACAATGAGACCCCCCCTTTTAAGACCCCCCAATTTAAGACTTAATTCCCCCTTTTTTTAGACCTTCATTGTTCAGATTTTCTGTTCATAACCTTAGTAAATTCACATACATTTTAAGAATCCTTCCATTGTATGACCCGTTTTTCTCAGAGTTTGGGAGATCTTGGTACGGGGGGGTTCCACTGTATTTCTGTAGATGCCTCTACCAGAGATGTTGCCTTCGGTAGAAATGGTAGGGTGACACTACTGTTTGCCCATGTCGAGTCAAAATCTGGAGTAAATTTTGCAATGTTTTCACATTGACCAAAACTTCTGGTGGAGTAGGTAACTGAACTGTATGATTTCACGTGCGTTTGGTTTGCCCAAACTGCAAGACTAAACTCAAAGCTGCTTGATATCATCACGCTTTTGCTTGGCCAATCTGTCAAAAACGAAAGCAAAACATCCAGAAACAAATATTTACTGAATTCAGAATAAGGAAGAAATTGTGATTTTGCCTTCTCTGGTCAGCCCAATTTGTTGCCAAGTGATAAACGATGTATGGTTCAATAATACGTGACGTTGATCAATACTGCGTTAAAAAAACACACACAAAAAACAATCTCATTAAATGCTCATGTCTCAGGTTTGGCCGCTTGCTTGTGAAGTGAATAACACTCCATGATTTTACCACGCACTGAGTTCTCTAAAAACTGCGTGCTAAAGTGACGATGCATGAGTTGAGGTTGGCAAAAACAAATACAAAATGCCAAACTGATGATATACGATTTTAACATGCGTCAAGTTGTTCAAAACTGCGTGTGAAAATGTGATGGTGTGTGATTCTGACATGCGCTGAGTTGATTAAACTGCGTGTGAAAATGTGATGATGTGTCAGTGATTCTGACATGCGTCGAGTTGATTAAACTGCGTGTGAAAATGTGATGATGTGTGATTCTGACTTGCGTCGAGTTGATCAAACTGCTTGTCAAAATGACGAGGAATGAATTTGACCAAGTTGATCGAAACTGCTTGTCGAAGAGCCATATGAATCCAACACGTGTCGGCTAGTGAAAACTGCTGGTAAAATTAAAGATACATGATTCCACAATGCATTTGATAGACCAAAACAACTTTTTTAAATGATGCACGATTTTCCATGCGTCATTTTGACCAAAACGGTTTGATGACAGGAAGATGTATGATTCTTTATCTATCTATATATCTTTATACGGCTTGTGTGTGTGTGTCTGTCTGTCTGTCTGTCGGTCGGTCACTTCGCGATGCACGGCCAAAGTTCTCGATGGATCTGCTTCAAATTTGGTGGGCATATTCAGGTACACCCAAAACACAATCTGGTCGATGAAAATTTTCAACACGTGCTCTCAGCGCGCAGCGCTGAACCGATTTTGGTTTTTCTGTACATCCATTCCCAGTAACTCTTCCTTATCTTCTCCAGTGTTTTGCGCGTTTATCTCCCTTCCTTCGTACGGTGTATTCGGCTCTACTTCTTCCCGGCGAAGCCGGCTACCCGGCGAAGCGGGTATTCATCTAGTAACATATATATCAGGTTGGTTTAAAATGCTTGCCAAATCAATGATGTATAAGTCTTGTATGCATTACCCCTGCACCCATCGAGGGCCTTCGCGGTCTCTGCACCATGGTCTCATTTCAATCTTTTTTGTTTCGAATTTGTCTCCAAGACTGATTAGAAGCTTCCCTTGTTCATTTGAAATTTCAATTGGTATTGGTGAGTGCCCCTTTCTAAAGCCCAGGAAACATTTCCAACACATGACTTTCTCCAGGCGTGGAATAATGACTCGGCCGTATAATATGAACGAGAAGGACGGTGCCTTTAAGTATGCCGCAAGACTTTTTGAGTTTGATCAAGATGCCAGCGGCTTTAAAACTACAAGCATGTTCGCCCACGCATGGGAGAGGCAAACAATTGCAACGCTAATTTGTCCCCTTCTCTGGCCAGTCATTCTGAGTTTCACGTTTTTGCGTACGTGCTGTCTTATTTCCTCGAACACTTTCCTTGAGTTTCTCCTCCAGACCTCCTCCTCTTTCTCCGTTAACATTCTATGTTTTCTGTTCCCATCATCTCCCTCTTCTTCCACACACGTCTCCTCTCTTCATTGTATCTCTACCCACCCCTCCCTTCTCTCTCCTCCTGTGTTATTTCCACCCATATTCTTCCTCTTTGGTACGCTATTTCTTCTCCTTACACCCCCCTCTTTCCTACTTCCTTCTATGCCTTCCCCAGTCCTTCTTCGATCTTCCCTCCATCTTTTCCTTCCATCTCTTCCCAGCTCTTCCTTCGATCGTCCCTCTCTTCCTTCCATCTCTTCCCAGCTCTTCCTTCCATCTCTTCTTCACTCTTCCCCCTCTTCTATCCATCTCCCCCCCCCCATATTTTCCTTCCATCTCGTCCTTCCATCTGTTCCTTCCATCTTCCCCCTCTTCTATCCATATCTCCCCTCCATCTGTTCCTTCCATCTCTTCCCCATTCATCCTTCAGTCTTCCCCCTCTTCTATCCATCTCTCCCTTCCATATTTTCCTTCCACCTTTTTCTTCCATCTCTTCCCCACTCTTCCTTCAGTCTTCCCCCTCTTCCATCCATCTCTTCCCTCCATCTATGCCTTCCATCTCTGCCTACCATCTCTTTTCCACTCTTCCTTCGATCTTCCTTACGGGACCCCCCCCCCCCCCCTCCTTCCCCCTCCGGTTCTTCTTCATCCTCCCCCTCTTCCTTTTACCTTCACCTCCAAAATATATTGTCCTACTATAAACTCTTGTGATCTTTTGTGAATCTGCCGACTACCCCTGTCCCCCCCCCCCCCCCCCCCCGACTCCCCCGTCTCTGTACTGACCTTGGGTAGACGTGGGGTAGATGGAGGGGTAGAATCTGACGTGACTGACAGTTGTTTACCTGGCTTTACTCTGCATCACGATCCCCTGTCCGGAACAGGTTTGGAGGGAGAAGGAAATAGATGTAGGGATGGGACGGAGAGAGAGAGAGAGAGAGAGAGAGAGAGAGAGAGAGAGAGAGAGAGAGAGAGAGAGAGAGAGAGAGAGAGAGAGAGAGAGAAAGAGAGTGAGAAAGAGAGAGACAGAGAGAGAGAGAGAAAGAGAGAGACAGAGACAGAGAGAGAAAGAGAGAGAGGCAAACAGAGAGAGAGAGAGAAAGAGAGAGCTTGCCCCGTTCTCAAGTCCTACATCGGGCCTTGTAAATACTTTGTCGTGTAATAAAACAGCATTAAAAGAGTACATCGATTGAAATACATGCAACTGAGTTGGCTTACTATTGGTCAATCTTGCAGTATTAGCAGACCTAGGATGAACACGAGTTGGCTTACTATTGGTCAATCTTGCAGTATTAGCAGACCTAGGATGAACACGAGTTGGCTTACTATTGGTCAATCTTGCAGTATTAGCAGACCTAGGATGAACACGAGTTGGCTTACTATTGGTCAATCTTGCAGTATTAGCAGACCTAGGATGAACACGAGTTGGCTTACTATTGGTCAATCTTGCAGTATTAGCAGACCTAGGATGAACACGAGTTGGCTTACTATTGGTCAATCTTGCAGTATTAGCAGACCTAGGATGAACACGAGTTGGCTTACTATTGGTCAATCTTGCAGTATTAGCAGACCTAGGATGAACACGAGTTGGCTTACTATTGGTCAATCTTGCAGTATTAGCAGACCTAGGATGAACACGAGTTGGCTTACTATTGGTCAATCTTGCAGTATTAGCAGACCTAGGATGAACACGAGTTGGCTTACTATTGGTCAATCTTGCAGTATTAGCAGACCTAGGATGAACACGAGTTGGCTTACTATTGGTCAATCTTGCAGTATTAGCAGACCTAGGATGAACACATTCGATAAGGACAGCGATATTGATTGGAAATGATCATCGTGACTTGGAAATGACATATTTAACTTTGAAACTAACGTATGTCGTTGGAGTCATAAGGAGTAGACGGTGTAGTGGACTACGCGATCGGTATAAATACATCAGTTTTAATACTGTTAGTATTCAAAAAGAACTCTTGTGCAAAACTCCCTAATTTTCCTGCGAATATGCATAGAGCCACCCTACTTTCCCCTCGTCCTCCTCTCCACTTCTGAAATAGAGAAGAAAAAATAAGAAATTATTAATAATATAGCATGAAAGCTTTGTCAGTGTCACTACTGCGATAATGATATCATGCAATGTTCTATGGCAATATGTTACCATACTGTGAAATGGAAAAGAAACACTAATTAAGGTTGACGATGTAACTTGAAAAATGTAGTATAGTATTTGAAACAAAGAACAACTCGGGATGTAAACAGTCGTTGCAGCCGGGCTATGTCGTATTCGTCTTTTAGAGGTAAATATCGGCTGACAATCGAGAAAGGTTTGACGAAAAGACCACGTAACGCTATATCTGCAATTTGAAAATTAAAAAGTGAGGAAAGTTTTAAAAAAAAGTTTAAAAATTGCAACGGAAATTTAAAAACAAAATGCAACCTCTATCGTTTGACAATAACATCGTAGGACTGAAACGTCCGACCACTCTCCCACGCAAAACGAATTTGAAACCAGGCAGCCACCCGTACCAGTATCGCAGTGATCCCCCCAGCAAAGTAAAAAAAAAAAAAAAAAAAAAATCCCATTAAACCTTTCCCAACGTCCAAAAACACGTCGAATCCCAACCGTAGGTCAGAAAGGTTGGGGGAAAAGGTGAACATCAAAAACAATATGGCGGGTGGGTGCGCGGGATTAAAACAACAGCGCCTCCTAGCGGGCGCCGCCGATGTAGTGACACAACGTGCTAAGGGAAGCGACTCCTCCCTTTCTTTAAGTTTGCTGATCGTTTCAGTTTTTGGTCGGGGTAGATGTAGATGTAAAGCTTTTTTGGGGAAAACCTACGCCTAAGACAATGACCTGTGGCCCGAGAGATTGAGAGAAATTAGGTAAAGTACAAAGGAATTGGAGGTGAACTTGATTATTTGATTGTATTGTTGTTCAAAGTGTCATGTCTTCAAATGCCCAGAGAAGAAAACATGGATACATGTTCTGGACACGTACGGCTTAGTTGTTAGTGTTATAAATCTGTTTTGTTTTACTGACGTCGACTGATGACTTAAACAAAATTAAACAGAGAAAAGAAACAAGTCGCGTAAGGCGAAAATACAATATTTAGTCAAGTAGCTGTCGAACTCACAGAATGAAACTGAACGCAACGCAACGCAGCAAGACCGTATACTCGTAGCATCGTCACTCCACCGCCCGTGGCAAAGGCAGTGCCCGTGGAATTGACAAGAAGAGCGGGGTATTCGTTGCGCTAAGAAGGATAGCACGCTTTTCTGTACCTCTCTTCGTTTTAACTTTCTGAGCGTGTTTTTAATCCAAACATATCATATCTATATATTTTTGGAATCAGGAACCGACAAGGAATAAGATGAAAGTGTTTTTAAATTGATTTCGAAAAAAAAATTTTGATAATAATTTTTATATATTTAATTTTCAGAGCTTGTTTTTAATCCGAATATAACATATTTATATGTTTTTGGAATCAGCAAATGATGGAGAATAAGATAAACGTAAATTTGGATCGTTTTATAAATTTTTATTTTTTTTTACAATTTTCCGATTTTTAATGACCAAAGTCATTAATTAATTTTTAAGCCACCAAGCTGAAATGCAATACCGAACCCCGGGCTTCGTCGAAGATTACTTGACCAAAATTTCAACCAATTTGGTTGAAAAATGAGGGCGTGACAGTGCCGCCTCAACTTTCACGAAAAGCCGGATATGACGTCATCAAAGACATTTATCAAAAAAATGAAAAAAACGTTCGGGGATTTCATACCCAGGAACTCTCATGTCAAATTTCATAAAGATCGGTCCAGTAGTTTAGTCTGAATCGCTCTACACACACACACACACACACGCACGCACACACGCACGCACGCACATACACCACGACCCTCGTTTCGATTCCCCCTCGATGTTAAAATATTTAGTCAAAACTTGACTAAATATAAAAAACAAGAGACGAAACAAAGAAAGAAAGAAAGAAACAAAAAGAAACTAACCAACAAACACGCCAACAAACACGCCAACAAACATATAAACAAACAAAAAGACAAAATACTGACAAAAAAACAAACAAAAAACACAACTAAACTAAACAAACAAACAAACACACACACAAACAAACAAAAACAACAACAAAAAGAACAAACTACAGGAAACACAAGTCGTCGACCTAGCGGTATAGAATTAGTTAGAAACGACACCTCTTTGAGATAAGTTAAGTTTTCTGCTTCATCTCTACCATTTGTTTTTCCATCCATACCACTGCAAAGACAACTACAAATACGAGTATTTATCAATGTATCTTTTGCCTGTGATTAAAACGTTCCATTTAGAAACTTTTCTTGTGTTTATTTTTTAGGTTTTTTTAGTTACTAGTTTAACATTATTTGTTTTAACTGTTGTTGTTGTTGTTGTTGTTGTTGTTGTTGTTGTTGTTGTTGTTGTTGTTGTTGTTGTTGTGTTGTCTGCTCTTGTTGGCTATGAAGCAACCCGCACCCATTTTGCTTGCAGGTATAATATCAAAACCGGAGTTTGCTCCCTTGGATCGTTGGACGAGCTTCGGCCTGGGAGGTGTTGGGAATAACTCCTCCTATCAAAAAGCCATTGCTTTACACTCGGCGAGAGAGAGCTAATTGCATCTACCTGTTTCACTTTGATAAAAGTTAAAGTACTATAAAGGAGAATGCCAAGGGAAGTTTGAGTGTGTGAAATCCTAGCTTACTTTGTGTTTGTTTAATGATAAAACAAAAGGGGGAAGAGGAAGAACAGCCTGCAGTGATGTTGCTTCGATTTATTATCATCTGCACATTCGCCGAAATTGCCGTAAAAGTTTAGGCAATTTTCGAAAGATTTCGGCAGTCCTAGCAGTCACTGTTCCCCTCCCGAGAAAAATTGTTTGGCACATCTGCCGAAATGACAGCCATGTTTTCGGCGATTTGAAAGAACATTAATTTGGCGTTTGTCGCCTACCGATCGACGCTAAACATGTGATGATTATTACACAATTTGGTGATTTCATGAAATATTTTGCGTTTTTTAATCTTTCGTGCACGCAAATTACTACACTTCATAACAAAAACATGATGAACAACAACAGGTGCAATAAAGACAGGTGTTATACAGAAGTGCGAAACTATGTATCACAATGTCACGACGACGAGAGAAAAATAAAAGGAGTGAGAGAAACATTGCCCAAAAAATCCAAAGAAAACAAGTCTAAACGATGCAAAGTGTTTTCATTTCAGCGTTAACCGGGTGTCTGTGTTTTACCCCCGAAACTCACTACGCCGGGTAGACGGGTGTGGACATCCCACCTGCATCAACATTGCTAAGGAGGGGTGGGTCGGGTAGGCGTTTGAGGGTGGATGGAGGGGGAGGGGGGGGGGGGGGCGAGACCGAGAAAGAGGAAGGGGTGGGGGTCGGGAAGGGGAATGCACTATAATTACATTTTGATGTGCCTTCCTATTATGCCTTACTGAGATTTAAAATGAAATTTGACAGTTTCGAAATATCTCAGGATGAGTTACACGACCAGTTGCTTTCGACGGCACGGAACATTTATGTTGTTTTAAGCGGTTTGAACTAAGTGCGAGTAACACCGTTGTAGATGGTGTTTTGATAATACTGATTTATGGCACTTAGTGCAAAAAACGCTGACTGTCCCCTCCTGCCATCGTTATGTCCTCTGTAGTAATCTTCTTCATGACGACCCCCCCCCCCTCCCCCCCACCCCATCCCCCCCCCCCCCCCGCTCAGCTGCCTCCCCCATC
>NW_027129485.1:0-2500 GCF_037325665.1 Littorina saxatilis | reverse complement strand
AAAACAAACAAATAAGCCCAACCCAATCTACCAGAAACATCAACAACAAAATAACACAAAAGCAGAAAAACATTGCATAGTGCTATTAATACAAAAACATATTTTGGTAATCGGCCACGTCAAACTGAAACACGAACTCTTGCATGCAAAATGCAAGTCAGGGCGAAGTTTGTTTGTTTGTTTGTTTAACGACAAGCTGACCACGAAGGGCCATATCAGGGCGGAGTGGGCGAAGTATATTTGCTAAATGTTTACCTCCGGAATACATTTTTTTGTTTGTTTGTTTGCTTAACGCCCAGCCGACCACGAAGGGCCATATCAGGGCGGTGCTGCTTTGACATATAACGTGCGCCACACACAAGACAGAAGTCGCAGCACAGGCTTCATGTCTCATCCAGTCACATTATTCTGACACCGGACCAACCAGTCCTAGCACTAACCCCATAATGCCAGACGCCAGGCGGAGCAGCCACTAGATTGCCAATTTTAAAGTCTTAGGTATGACCCGGCCGGGGTTCGAACCCACGACCTCCCGATCACGGGGCGGACGCCTAACCACTAGGCCAACCGTGCCGGTCCGGAATAAATGAGAAAGTCAGTTTATTGTAGGATTATAGAATAAGAAAAGAAAGAATAAGGCCACAAAAAAATAGGTGTGGTTAAGGTAACATAGCCAAAAAAGTAGGTGTGGTTAAGGTAACATAGCCAAAAAAATAGGTGTGGTTACGGTAACATAGGGTAGGAAGGTAGGCAATGACTTTTTTTTTAAACTTTTTTTTCTAATGACTGTGTACTAATTAAACCTACTTGACAGGGTAATCAGTGTGCGACTCGAGCGCTTTCGCTTGCACTGCGTTTTCTGCACTCGTTTTCTTGTTTTGTTTTTGGTTTTTTGACAAATGTAATAAAAGGTTATAGAGTCGGCCCCTAAAAATAGGGTAGGTCGGGTTACCGTAACCACACCTATTTTTAAAAATTTGTTAGGCCTAAAGAGAAAACTGTATGCCCTAAATAAAATAAAAAAATACCTCCAAAACAGAGTTGTTACTTCGACTAATTTCGTTCATCCGTAAATATATAAGTAAGTAATGCAATTTTTCATAACTCGAGCAAACCTTTGTCTGTAATCAGCCAAGTTCAACTTAATTTCCAGTGTCAGTTCGTATGTCACGCAGTCTGTCATTCAAAAACGTAAATAGGGTGGGGAGGGCCGGAGGAGAATTTATTTTCATTTGAGGGGCAAGAAAATACACGTACTCCCCCCCCGCCCCCCCCCCCCACACACACGTAGTCCTGTGTCATCATTGATCGTCAGGTAAAAATTACAACCAATTTTCTGCCGCCAGAAATAGGTAGTAATTTAATAAAGTTAATACCAGTAAGAGTCCAACAGTATATAATTTTTGATAATTTGGAGGCGTCACTTTTATTTCAACCATTCTCTTTCTTTCTTCTGTCTATAACTGAACACCAGGTGCGTTCTCACAGGGGTTGTGCTTCACCTGCCCCTTACCTGTTCTCCACCCTTCCACCCTCTCTCAGCCTCTCCCCCCCCCCCCTTCACCCCCTTCGCTACGGGTACACTTCAAACGGGCCGCCGGACTCTGAAGGGCCGACAGGTGTTTGTTTTACCTGGGCTGCAGATTTGCCCCCGGACTTTCGCTCTCTTTCTCCCCGCTTTCGAGTTTAATGCCTGGACGAGGGTATTTTAAGGGAAACAGGGGGGTAGCTTGGGAAAAGTTTGCATTAAAAACTGGGCAGTGATTGCTGCTGTAGTGGACGTGTCATTGTACTGCCTTTACTTTTTTTACATTTAGTCAAGTTTTGACTAAATGTTTTAACGTTGACTCGGAATCGAGATGAGGGTCTGGTGTGTGTGTGTGTGTGTGTGTGTGTGTGTGTGTGTGTGTGTGTGTGTGTGTGCGTGTGTGTGTGCGTGTGTGTGTGTATGTATGTATGTGTATGTTTATGTGTGTAGAGCGATTCAGAGAGAACTACGTACTGAACCGATTTTCATGAAACTTCACATGAGAGTTCCTGAGTATGATATCCCCAGACTTATTTTCAGTTTTTTGATAAATGTCTTTGTTGACGTCATATCCGGCTTATTGTGAAAGTTGAGGCGGCACTGTCACGCTCTCATTTTTCATCCACTTGTGTTGAAATTTTGGTCAAGTAATCTTCAACAAAGGCCGGACTTTGGTATTGCATTTTAGCTTGAAGACTTCAAAATTAATTAACGAGTTTGCTCATTAAAGTTGACATGGAAATTTAGTTTTTGCAAACCGATTCAAAATTGTTTGCATCGTACTCTTCATCCAATTCTGAATCTGAAAATATATACATAAGTTATGTTTGCTACAAAACTGTGAGCACAATTAACGATCAAAGTGTAATAATTTAGGTACTACGATTACATTTTTTTATTCCGTGTGTTTGACAGCTTGACTAAATGTACTAATTTTGCCTTACGCGACTTGTTTTTCTTGGTTTTTTTTTT
>NW_027129484.1:0-13779 GCF_037325665.1 Littorina saxatilis | reverse complement strand
AACTTGTCATAAAGAGTACTTTCACTGTTTTGGAAGGGGTTCTGATCTATTAGATTTGAATTTGTGGAAATTACACATAAACTAGACTAATATCCCCCCCCCCCCCCCCCCCCCATAGAAATCGTGTATGACTAATTGTAGCAAGAACAAGGCTCGTTTTGTAAGACAGCACTCAAGAGGACTGATGATGCCCGAGGCATGTTGGATCTTCATAGCTCATACAAAATACGTATGATGTAAAATTTAAGTTTAGGGTTGGCGGCTATTATTTCAACAAGTCTGGTTTTGGACACTCCCTGTTAGTTTCAAATTGCCTACAAGACATCCAGTAGCTTTTCTGTACGACACATTTTCCCTGTTTAAACAGCCCTGAAAGTCCAAACAATGGTGCACTAGCCTTTGGCTTGTGCTTCTCATAATGTACTAGCCAGAGAGCACATTTTACTCGCCAAAGGAACCATTTGTTTCAGCAACTTCACTAGCATTTGGCGAGTAGATGAACATTTCTACGCGCCAGTTACATGTCTCTACTCGCCATGGCGAGTTAAATACTCGTCACTTTCAGGGCTGTTAAGCCCCTCTCGCAAAAACGACGTAATGGTGCCTCCGATCAGGTCGCCAAATCAGCATTTTACAATATTCACATCCCTGACTGCAGCACTCGTTCCTTGTGCGTCTCCATGGTTACAATCCCTGTTGCACGTGCACGTCATGCACACACCGTTTAACGGTATGCAAGTCAAATAACATAGATTCCCACTTAAAAGGAATAGCCGCATGCACGGATACATAGTACTCAATCAATCAATGAGTCTTATATCGCGCATATTCCGTGGGTACAGTTCTAGGCGCTCTGCAGTGATGCCGTGTGAGATGAAATTTTATTCGGCCAGTAGATTGCAGCCATTTCGGCGCATATTTACCTTTCACGGCCTATTATTCCATGCAAGTCACACGGGTATAGGTAGACAATTATTAACTGTGCCAAAGCAATTTTGCCAGGAAAGACCCTTTTGTCAATCGTGGGATCTTTAACGTGCACACCCAATGTAGTGTACACGGGGGGAGGTTCGGACACCGAAGAGAGTCTGCACACAAAGTTGACTCTGTGAAATAAATTTCCGCCGAACCTGGGATCGAACTCACGCTGACAGCGGCCAACTGAATACAAATCCAGCGCGCTACCAACTGAGCTATATCCCCGCCCGTACTACATCAACCGAATCGTGGTCGTCCTAGTATTTGGGCTTATTTCCCCCTCTGCTTCTTTCTCTCTGTAAACGTGTAGGGGTAGTTATTTTTCGGTAACTTACCCAACAACCAAAATCACTTACCCAACAGGGCGGGGATGTAGCTCAGTCGGTAGCGCGCTGGATTTGTATCCAGTTGGCCGCTGTCAGCGTGAGTTCGTCCCCACGTTCGGCGAGAGATTTATTTCTCAGAGTCAACTTTGTGTGCAGACTCTCCTCGGTGTCCGAAAACTGCCGTGTGTACACGCAAGCACAAGACCAAGTACGCACGAAAAAGATCCTGTAATCCATGTCAGAGTTCGGTGGGTTATAGAAACACGAAAATACCCAGCATGCTTCCTCCGAAAGCGGCGTATGGCTGCCTAAATGGCCGTGTAAAAACGGTCATACACGTAAAAGCCGTGGAAGTTTCAGCCCATGAACGAGCAAACAAAGCAAACAAACAAACTTACCCAACAACGGGCCTGAATCCTCTATAGCTCACAAGTTGATGAGCTAGACTTTGTGGGAACTACTTCAGCGATTGAAAAGTTCCGAACGCTCTAATGTACGAAATATACATCTCTAGAGCAAACTATACAAACATACTGCATTTAAACTAGCAACTACAGGCTTGAACACATTAATCTCCATATAAAATCCATGAGTTTGGTTGTTTTCTAAATCCAAATCTAACGATCAGTGCAGAGAAACTCGCTTTAGATCTCTTATGAGTGCAAGCA
The DNA here is from genome assembly GCF_037325665.1 of Littorina saxatilis. NCBI lineage: Eukaryota > Metazoa > Mollusca > Gastropoda > Littorinimorpha > Littorinidae > Littorina > Littorina saxatilis. Next base: position 11,807 of record NW_027129484.1, on the reverse strand, counting down.
AACTTCCAAGGCAAGTAACTCTCGTACTCTGTCTAGCGATAAGAGTAGTTCCCCTTCCACATTTTCTGAACTGAGTTGCTTGGACAAAAAACTGCAATCCGACGGTTAGTTTTCGACAATATTTCATTTTATAAACAGATCACACGCAACCAAATGCACACATCTCATCAATTTAAAGAACATACAGCGGTTTCATACACTATTTTTCCCCAGAAAACTGAACTTCATACAGTTTTTAACGTTGGAACACGGGTGCAAAAGTTCGTCTGCTAGTCCCATTCGAAGAAAGAATATTTCCTAAGCGATACCAAAACATGAACAGAACACCTACTATCTGCCTTTACCGCCACGGCAGAATAACAACACAACTGTGTACTTGATTTTAGTCGAAAACAGGGAAACTGACAAGAAGTGTTAACACAATTGAATGATTTTCCCTGAACTATACAACCGCGCATTATTCAATCGCCTGCGCAGGTACACTGGTTGAGTGAATAGGATTCGATCAAACTTTCGCACAAAAACTCCTCTTTTCTTTGAATAACTGAAGAAAGGAGGAATAAAGAGGTTACATACCTCGTCTCAATGATTATTAAAAATAATGGTCTCAGTTTGCGGTCATGAAAAAGTTCGCTGAAGTTCGCATTTTTCATGATCCGCAAACTTCGACCATTATTTTTAATTATCACTGCGACTCGGCATGTAACCTCTACGTAACTCGGTTCTTGTTTTTTTAAATTTTTGTGTGCTTTAGACAAAGTAAATAATTCTCAATGAGAAATATTCTCTAAAATACGTTGGACAATATATGATTTAACATTCTGTATCTTTCTTTCCATACCAGGTACAAATATAAACACTATTTCATTATTTAAAAAAAAATCAGTTTTGGCCTTCTGCTGAAAAGCTCTCAATAAATGAGTTATGCCAAAATTCCGCAACGACGTCGAAATATAGACAAGCAAGCAGACAGTTAGACAGATAATGAGTCTGCAGCTATTTAGCCACACACACACACACGCTCTCTCTCTCTCTCTCTCTCTCTCTCTCTCTCGTACACACACACACACGCACACACACACGCACACACACACGCACACACACACACACACACACACACTCTCTCTCTCTTTCTCTCACACACACACACACGCAAACACACACACACTCACACACACACACACACACAAACACGCACGCACGCGCACACAAACACACTCACAGACGCGCGCGCACACACGCACGCACGCCCTTTTCTTATTACAAAAATCGAATCTTTAGTTAATCCGTTTTAACTTTGTTTTACGGAGAGAAAAAAAGCCGTTTCGACTCCAGCCAAACTGATTTTTTTTTTTTTTACACAAATAAACTCAATTAAGAAATAAACAAAATGCATCTTCAAAAACAACAACAACACACACAAAAAAGACACACGGGCACATAGCCCATATTCGGCCTATTTTCAAAATCTTTAAAAACGAACAGTCTTTACATCTCCTTTGTTATCTTTCCGCTAATATTTCTTTGGAGGTTTCTAAATCTATTTGATACCGGAATCTATTATATAAGTTGTTAGTAAACACATAACACAACTTTTAAAAATATGTTACAATGTTGTTTACCACTAAAAACCATACTAGGACCATACACATCAATCTTGTCCATATCAGGGTAGAGAGCAACTTTGTTATAGATTTCCATTTGTGGTCCATAAGCCTCAACTTTTCTTTTGATCTAAGTCAGTTTCAGGGCTGACATATAACTCCTAACGTGAGGAACATCCAGGCCGCCATCCATAACACTTTTAACAACAACATTTCTACTAATCTGATCACGTTTTTGATTCCACACAAAATCAAAAATTATAGTCTGTAAATTATTTACAAACTTGTCTGGAGGGTTTGGCAACAACATCCACAAGTATACAAGCTTGGACAATATTAAGGATTTCAAAACTACTATTCTACCTAAAGGGGTAATCGTTGGAACAAATCAACAATAATATTTTGACTACTTGAAACTGCATATCAAAATTCATTTGTACACAATTCTGTAAATCACCTGTAAACCAAATACCCAATACTTTATACTGGGGGGTTGCCACACTGACATTTAGTAAATTAGGGGCCGCTCGCAAATGTAATAACATGCAAAATATGCACCAATGTCGTCCCAAGAAAAGCGAAAGCGGGACCTAAGAGCCAACATGACACGGTTTCATCAAACGAATAATTATCGGGCGAGTTGTTGTGCCAGTAGGACGCCGTGGCCGTGTAGTTGACCGGCTGACCATTCAGCCAGGTGAAGTCAGGACCCGAGGGTGGCCATGGACATACCGATAGGGGGGCGCAGGTAACCGGTGGTCGACTAATAATAATAATAATAATAATAAATGAGCATTTATATAGCGCAACATCATAACTTTACAATTATGCTCTTTGCGCTTGACACATTTAAAATTAAAACACAGTTATACAAGCATTTACATCTACATTCATAGTCAACAACGCTTAATTAAAAGCATACACCATCAAAGATACATTACAAAAGATTCTTCCACTAACTAAATAATAAAAACATGAATAAAATAGGTAGTGAAAAATCACTAAAACAACAAATAACACTAAAATTAAAACACAGTTATACAAGCATTTACATCTACATTCATAGTCAACAACGCTTAATTAAAAGCATACACCTTCAAACATACATTACAAAAGATTCTTCCACTAACTAAGTAATAAAAACATGAATAAAATAGGTGGTGAAAAATCACTAAAACAACAAATAACACTACATGTAGCCTACTGATGGACTGAGAAAACAAAATCAGGGGTTGTATTTCCTGAAGAGGTGCGTTTTAAGTGCTCGTTTGAATGCTTGGGGTGACTGAGAGTGGCGGATGTGAAAGGGGAGAGAATTCCATTGTGTGGGTGCGCAGAAAGTAAAAGTGCGTTGTCCGTATGTTTTGGTTTTGGTGTGTGGAATGGTAAGGATGCGACAGTCAGAAGAGGCACGGAGTTGTCTTGCTGGAGAATAGACGGTGAGGAGTTCAGAGAAGTAAGCAGGAGACGAACCAGAAAAGAAGTTAAAGCAGAGGGTAGACAGTTTGTAGTCAATGCGGGCTTGAATAGGTAACCAGTGCAGTGTGTGAAGAAGTGGTGTTGCGTGATCTCGTTTTCGTGCTTTGAGAATGAGGCGTGCTGCCGAGTTTTGGACTTTTTGTAGTTTATGCAGGAGGTACAGAGGACAGCCAGAGAGAAGAGAGTTGCAGTAGTCAAGTTTAGAAAGAACAAAGGCACAGACAAGAGTGTTAGTTGTTTGAGAGGAGAGTGTGTGGCGAATGGTGCTGATCTTACGAAGCTCAAAATAAGCTGCTCTACAGACTAAAGATATATGTTTGTTAAGGGTCATGCCAGATGAAAGGGTGAATCCAAGGTTTCTAGCTGATAGTGAGAAAAGAATGTCGGTGTTGCCTATTTGAACAGAAACAGGTTGGGGAGAGGGAAATGTAGTGTTCTTCTTTTTGCACAGTAAGACTTCAGTCTTATCATCATTCAGCTTAAGTTTGTTATCAACCATCCAAGATTTAACATCAGTGATGCATGTCTGAATGGTCTGGATGGCGGAATGTGTCTCTGCTGGGGGACTGGGTTTATACAGCTGGGTGTCATCAGCAAAAGACTGATTTAAAACAGAATGGTTTTGAATCAGTGTGGAGAGGGGCTTAGTGTACATGATGAAAAGGATGGGACCAAGTACTGAACCTTGAGGAACGCCGAAAGAAAGTGGGGCTGGAGCAGACATCTGGCCATCGACAAGCACAGCCTGAGTCCTGCCAATGAGATAGGACTCAAGCCATGCTAGCGGTGGACCGGAGATGCCGTACAGAGTCTGAAGTCTATGGAGAAGCGTGACATGGTCAATCGTGTCGAACGCTGCAGAAAGGTCAAGTAGGGTAAGCACTGACACATCACCACCATCCAGAGTAGACAGAATGTAGAAGTACTCGTTTTCCCTTTCGAGATTCACTGAAAGACATTAACAGTTAATTCGAACTCAAAGGCGGACTTTGAACAGAATTGTACTTCAATCAATTTTTGTGGGTATTTGGTATCTTATTGCACTTGGGGAGTTCAATGAAATTCGGGCTGCTATCCGTGGGGGTACTATGCAGCGACAGAACCGCGCTACCCAATTTTTTCTATTTTTTCTGCATGCGTGTATTCGTGATTTCCAAGGTCTGAGACTTTTGCTGTGACCTGGGGATCTTTATCGTGCGCATGCTTGCACAAAGGGGTGTTTGGACACCGAGGAGAGTCTGCACAAAGGTGATTTTGGGAAATAAATCCCTTTTCGAACTTTGGGGTCGAACCAACGCTGATAGCGACAACTGGTTTGAAGGCCAGCGCCGCTACCGACTGAGCTATCTCCCCGCCCGAGTTTTAGAATGAAATAGATTCTCTGGATTTCAGATTGCCCAAACTCATGAAAAATTACCTGTCATCAAATCTCGTTTCCCTTTGTTCACCTGTTGGCATTGCCATATCGGCTGAAGGGACGTTAAACATAACAACCAACCACCATCTGGAAGTGCGCATTAATACACGCTTAACTGTACCAGCCAGGTGAATGTTATGTTGTTTATGTATGTCGGTTTTGTCCTAATGTTGTGAATATAGGTACGCCTTATAGTTGTCACTTACTTCAGAAAGATGTCTTTATAATGAATTGTCAGAATGTATACCAAATGAGTGTGGTCAATTATGTATCTATACATCCGTTCTAAAAAAAAAAAAAAAAAAACCACTTTACTTTCTTTCTTTCTTTATTTGGTGTTTAACGTCGTTTTCAACCACGAAGGTTATATCGCGACGGATAAAAACCACAAAAAAAACTGTACCAGCCAAAAGTGCTTAGGTCAAATAGCACACCGTCATTTTAAAACAACAACAGCACTCAGTCAATCTGTTGGCCTAATTAACACACAAAACTGAACACACAAGACTAGTCAATCCACGATTAGCCGAAACTCGTTGACCGAGACAACGATATCAAGCTAACAGTGAACACAGGCATAAAACGGTGTTCTTTGTTTTCTAGCACACTTTCAATGTAATCAGAACATATCTATGTACTTTTGATGATACGGGAAATAAGAAAGAATACGTTGAAATTACTTTTGAGTCTGTTATTGAAATGTCCATTTTGATTGACAAATCAATGAACTACCGGGACTATAAGGCGCAACTTGTTGTCTTCGCGAAGCATTCGAACATTTAACCTAATTTGCCTGATACAGAATTTCTGTCTTTTGTTGGCACATTCCAAATAAAAAGAATCATGAATGATATCTTCATGTTTATGGATTTAGAAAATGATAATAAAAGAAAGTACCATGTTAGAACTTTGTGTGTGTCTGTTCTCAGTATCAGGCAAAATTGGGATCATGAAACTAATTCATTAATGTTTAAGCTTTGAAGCAGAAATACCAGCCCATAGTCCGGACAGGTGTCAGAATAATGTGACTGGGTGCTGCGATTTCTGTCTTGTGTGTGGCGCACGTTAAATGTCAAAGCAGCACCGCCCTGATATCACCCTTCGTGGTGGACTGGGCGTTAAGCAAACAAACGAACAAACAATAGTCCGGACAAGGTAAAAGATTCTGTGTCCAAATAAAAAGAAGAAAAATAATCTGATTAAAAAAAAAATGCGGTTGCCGCACTGCGGCCTCAACTTTTTTTTTAACAAGTAGATTTGTCGTCATCTAAGACATTTATAAAAAAAAAAAAAGAAAAAGAAAAACAAAGTTTGGGGATATCATTTTGAAGCGTTCACATGCTTAGTTATTAAACGTCTGTTCAGTGGTTTTCTGGGAATTGCTCTACACACACACACACACACACACACACACACACACACACACACACACACACACACACACACACACACACACACACACATAAACACACACACACACACACACATCTAGGGAGACAAATGTGCTGTCCGGCCTTCAAGAAATCATTCAGTCGAGGACTGAATGTAAAAACATTCAGACATGTGCGAGCCTTTACTGTCCGTGACCCATAAAAAGAATGTTCACTAACTCTGTCTTCCTCTCAACAATAAACAAGAGGTATGCTCAAACCCTAAACTTGCTGCCGAATTGTAAATAAAATAACAAGTAATGTTTGTTAACGAATGCTCACTTCTTGACAAAACAGAACATTCATTTTCCTTTTGACATTTCTTTCGGCGACGGCAACGTCTTGTCAAAGACCGAAAAAACATTATCAGATAATTTGTGTTCATTTCATTTTAACTGTTCATTTGTCTGTTCACTATAAACTATAAAGACCATTGGGTCGATTTACCTGTGAAGGCTTCGTTTTTACCAAAATTAGACGTTCCGTTATTGGACCATTCTTGTTTTGTGATGTACAACATTCTGAATGTTGTAACATTAGCAGTCTATCTGAATAAACGATTTTCGGAAGAAAAACCTCCGTCGGGTTGTTTCCACGTGTATCCGACACACCCCTTGCTAGTGATTGGCCCCTCCAATGTTTGTACGAGGTTTTGCAAGAAAAGGTTACTCTCCCACAACCCATAAAAGTCGCGTTAGGCGAAATTACTACATTTACTCAAGCTGTCGAACTCACGTAAGGAAAATTAACGCACTGCATGTTTCCACCAAGACAATACAGCTTCGTCAATCCCCGCGACTAGGAAATCGCTCACTTTTTACGTGCAAAACGAAGTAAAATTGACAAGCCAGTAAAGCGCGGTAGCGTATGCTGCTAAGCAGGAAAGCGCGCTTTGCTGTAGTCTGTTTAACTTTCTGAGCTTGTTTTTAACACAGACTGGGTGGCCGAGTGGAAACGCACTTGCGCTCGGAAGCGAGAGGTTGCGAGTTCGACCCTGGGTCAGGGCGTTAGCAATTTTCTCCCCCCTTTCCTAACCTAGGTGGTGGGTTCAAGTGCTAGTCTTTCGGATGAGACGAAAAACCGAGGTCCCTTCGTGTACACTACATTGGGGTGTGCACGTTAAAGATCCCACGATTGACAAAAGGGTCTTTCCTGGAAAAATTGTATAGGCATAGATAAAAATGTCCACCAAAATACCCGTGTGACTTGGAATAATAGGCCGTGAAAAGTAGGATATGCGCCGAAATGGCTGCGATCTGCTGGCCAATGTGAATGCGTGATGTATTGTGTATACAAATTCCATCTCACACGGCATAAATAAATCCCTGCGCCTTGAATATGTGCGCGATATAAATTGCATAAGATAAAAAAAAATAAAAAAAATCCCTGCGTTTAGAACTGTACCCACGGAATACGCGCGAGATATACGCTTCATATTGATTGATTGATTGACATAACATATCTATATGTTTTTCAAATCAGGAAATGATAAAGAATAAGATTAAATAATTTTTGGACCGATTTCAAAAAATTTAATCGTAGAACCTAATTAACCTTTGATCGTTAACTGTGATTATATTTTAAGAGTAAACATGACATATGTATATATTTTCAGACTTAAAATTTGATGAAGAATATGATGCAATCAATTTTGAATCTGTTTGCAAAAATGTGATTTTAATGACAACTTTAATCAGCAAGCTCATTAATTAGTTTGTAAGCCTCCATGCGGAAATACAATAACAAAGTCCGGCCTTTGTCGAAGATTACTTGACCAAAATGTCAACAAAATTGGTTAGAAAATGGGAGCGTGACAATGCTGCCTCAACTTTCACAAAAAGCCGGATATGACGTCATCAAAAACATTTATAAAACAACAAAAAAGGGGATATTATACTCAGGAACTCTCATGTAAATGTTCATGAAGATCGGTCTGGTAGTCTTCTCTGAATCGCTCAACGCTTACTTTTTGCACAGACATACATAGGCTTACACCATACCCTCGTTTCGATTTGTTTTGTTTGTTTGTTTGCTTACCGCCCAGCCGACCACGAAGGGCCATATCATTTGACATTTAACGTGCGCCACACACAAGACAGAAGTCGCAGCACAGGCTTCATGTCTCACCCAGTCACATTATTCTGACACCGGACCAACCAGTCCTAGCACTAACCCCATAATGCCAGACGCCAGGCGGAGCATCCACTAGATTGCCAATTTTAAAGTCTTAGGTATGACCCGGCCGGGGTTCGAACCCACGACCTCCCGATCACGGGGCGGACGCCTTATCACTAGGCCAACCGTGCCGGTCTCGTTTCGATTCCCCGTCTATATTAAAACATTTAGTCAAAACTTGACTACATGTAAAAACCCGACAGAGTTATTTCCGGAATTCGTCTATTTTACGACGAGGGCGACTTGAGCCAGGAAGTGCAGAGGGAGCGCCATTCTTGTCATAAAATGCACGTTCATTCCTTCAGCTCCATTTGTACCAACGTTTCTTAAACGCCAAGGTTGACAGAAAAGTCAAGAAAAATCTAATACATGAAAATAGCCCAGAGCAATTTCAAAAGAGTGTATTATCTTCCTTTCTCAGGAATCCAGCGGTGGTTCGAGAAGTACCTTCCCGCTGTAACGTATGTAAGTGAAGTGGTCGGTTCGATACCATGGGGGTACCTGTCACTGGCGAGATGAATGTGATTGGCAGAGAGGGGAGTATTGTGTTGTTAATATATATGTCCTACTCAAAGTAGGCTGTGGTTTAATCTGAAATACTTGTTCCTGTTGTCCATTGTTGGCGCAAGCGTGAGTGATCGATTACATAAGCAGATGCAAAGTTGCGTTCATTCATCTACTCCAAATGACCATTTCTGACGGGCCAGTTGCGTGTTTGTTTGATCTGACTATAATCAATCAATCAATCAATATGAGGCTTATATCGCGCGTATTCCGTGGGTACAGTTCTAAGCGCAGGGATTTTTTTTAAATTTATTTTTTTTATGCAATTTATATCGCGCACATATTCAAGGCGCAGGGATTTATTTATGCCGTGTGAGATGGAATTTTTTTTACACAATACATCACGCATTCACATCGGCCAGCAGATCGCAGCCATTTCGGCGCATATCCTACTTTTCACGGCCTATTATTCCAAGTCACACGGGTATTTTGGTGGACATTTTTATCTATGCCTATACAATTTTGCCAGGAAAGACCCTTTTGTCAATCGTGGGATATTTAACGTGCACACCCCAAAGTAGTGTACACGAAGGGACCTCGGTTTTTCGTCTCATCCGAAAGACTAGCACTTGAACCCACCACCTAGGTTAGGAAAGGGGGGAGAAAATTGCTAACGCCCTGACCCAGGGTCGAACTCGCAACCTCTCGCTTCCGAGCGCAAGTGCGTTACCACTCGCCCGCCTTCCTGTGTTGAGTGTATAAAAAACAAGTCGCGTAAGGCGAAAATATTTAATAACAACATTTAGTCAAGCTGTCGAACTCACAGAATGAAACTGAACGCACTGCTTTTTTACCCAAGACCACTTACTCGTAGTTTCGTCAGTCCACCGCTCGTGGCAAAGGCAGTAAAATCAACAAGCCATGCAGAATAGTGCGGTAGTGGTCGCGCTGAGCAGGGTAACACGATTTTCTGTATGTCTATTCTTTTTAGCTTACTGAGTTTGTTTTTAATCCAAACATATCATATCTATATGTTTTTGGAATCAGGGACCGACAAGGAATAAGATGAAAGTGTTTTTAAATTGATTTCGGAAATTTAATTTTAATCAAAATTTTCATATTTTTTATTTTCAGAGCTTGTTTGTTATCCAAATATAACATATGTATATGTTTTAGGAATCAGAAAATGACGAAGAATAAGATGAAATTGTTTTTGGATCGTTTAATTAAAAAAATAATTGTAATCACAAGTTTCCGATATTCAATGAATAAACTCATTCATTAGTTTTTAAGCCACCAAGCTGAAAGGCAATACCAAAGTCCGGCCTTTGTCGAAGATTGCTTTGCCAAAATTTCAATCAATTCATTGAAAAATGAGGGTGTGACAGTGCCACCTCAACTTTTACAAAAAGCCGGATATGACGTCATCAAAGATATTTATTGAAAAGATAAAAACCGTCCGGGGATATCATACCCAGGAACTCTCATGTCAAATTTCATAAAGATCGGTCCAGTAGTTTAGTCTGAATCTCTCTACACACACACGCACAGACAGACACACACACACACACACACACACACACACACACACACACACACACACACACACACACACACACACCACGACTCTCGTCTCGAGTCCCCCTCTATGTTAAAACATTTAGTCAAAACTTGACTAAATGTAAATACCGTAAAGTACCTTGTAAGCGCCCAGTATCGAGTAAGCGCCCACCCCCCACTTTTAGTCCAAAACCGTGCATAGGGTATAGACTATAGACTAGTACCTTGTAAGCGCCCACCCCCCACTTTACACCATTGAAATCAGGGGAAATAAAAAATTCCTCACTTGATCTGCTAGTTTTGTGAATGATTTCCCTTTCTTGCAAACCCTATCACGTGTGTCTGCACGCCTTGGATCTAAACGCCTGCAAGTCAATGATTACAAGATGCCACGGATCAAATCGTACACCGTTGCATTTAAGCTGTCAGCTCTTGACTATTTGGATAATAACGCCAATGGAAACACACACACACACACACACACACACACACACACACACACACACAATACTCCCCCTCCTCTCGCTCTCTCTCTCTCTCTCTCTCTCTCTCTCTCTCTCTCTCTCTCTCTCTCTCTCTCTCTCTCTCTCTCTCTCTCTCTCTCTCTCTTTCTGCCGAAAACAGTCTTTGGCCAAGTAAAATAGACTGCTGCCCATATCCAGAAGACGTAGGCCTACCCCTTGTTCAAGGGAAACAGAGACACAGTGCGGCCGACAGCGGCACCTCTGCAGACAAGAAAAGGATGCGACGACATTTGTCTCCCCAAGCTCTTCTAATGACAATACGAACAAGAAAAACAATGGAAGATGAAAAAAGAAAGAAGATATGATTACGAAGTGATCAAAGATCACATTTCTTACTGAAAACTGCTCGTGCATAGGGTGTAGTACCTAGTAAGCGCCCACCCCCTACTTTGGGTCGGAATTGGTGCACAGGGGGGGTGGGCGCTTACAAGGTACTTTACGGTACTACATCGATGTTGAAGGTTGGGTAGTCTAGTATCTCTACAGCCAAGAAGGCAGGAGAGTTTGCTGAGTCAGGCGGTCGGCTTCACCGGCTTGCCGAGACTATGCCTGTCTGCATGTTCCTGTTTGTATGTTTGGGTTTTCAAATCAATTTGAGAAAATTTAACTCGATATTTGGAGAAGTTTTTGTCTGTATAGATTGTAAGCACTTTTTTCTCAATTTATTGAACAATAGAAAAAAAACGTTTGTTACAAAACGGACTTCCATAATCTATTTGCTCTCTGCAGACCGTGAGGTGAAACATAGAAGATACATTAAATATAGCTTCCTTCCCATGTGAGCTGTACATTTGTGAGGGATACCATCCATGTCATAACTAAACCTTATACTCATTCGTGTGTATATCATGTAAATGAGGTCGTGTCAAGTAAAGTCTAACAGTGTGTGTGTGTGTGTGTGTGTGTGTGTGTGTGTGTGTGTGTGTGTGTGTGTGTGACTGTGTGTGTGTGTGTGTGTGTGTGTGTGTCTGCGTGTGTGTGTGTGTGTGTGTGTGTCAAAATGGAAAATAATGCAGTTGGCTGTAAATTAAAGTATTCGTGTGTATATCATGTAAATGTGGTCGTACCAAGTACAGTCTAACAGTGTGTGTGAGTATGAGTGTGTGTGTGTGTG
>NW_027129483.1:0-12500 GCF_037325665.1 Littorina saxatilis | reverse complement strand
CTTTGCTGACATCAAACTGTTACCCTCAAAATAGCGTCACGCCTTTTTCAAATCAATTCTTGACACACACAAGGTCGCAAACTCTTTGAGACCTCGAAGCGGATTACCTTTTCCTGAATTCAAAGTAAGGCAAGGGCAAGGGGAAGGGGAGAGGGGGGGGGAGAGAAAGGAGGGGTGGGCGGAGGAGTCCGGTGAGTGTTGCATATAGTGAAGGCGAAGAAATCGAAGACCCCCCGCGGGTTAGGGGGAAGAATTTACCCGATGCTCCCCAGCATGTCGTAAGAGGCGACTAACGGATTCTGTTTCTCTTTTTACCCTTGTTAAGTGTTTCTTGTATAGAGTCAATTTTTGTAAAGATTTTAGTCAAGCAGTATGTAAGAAATGTTAAAGTCCTTTGTACTGGAAACTTGCATTCTCCCAGTAAGGTAATACATTGTACTACGTTGCAAGCCCCTGGAGCAAATTTTTGATTAGTGCTTTTGTGAACAAGAAACAATTGACAAGTGGCTCTATCCCATCTCCCCCCTTCCCTCCGTCGCGATATAACCTTGAACGGTTGAAAACGACGTAAAACACCAAATAAAGAAAGAAAGAAAGAAATCGAAGACATATACTATAGCAGTTCATTTCAATCGGGACATGCTCATGCACTCACTTACAGGTCTATACCTAAATTCCGTCAGCTGTTCACCATTGTGTTAATCACAATCAATCCTTCCAGGCTTATATATACCTGCGATAAGATTATTCTTCAAATTGACACGTATTACCGAATTTCTACACACCGGCTGCTTTGTTAGCAAAGTGGGGGGATTTTTTTTTTCTACATTAATTTTTTTAACGCCTCAGGAAAAAAATAATTCGTGCAAAAATGTGTACACTGCAATGAACGACGTATGGGTCTTGAAATTTGGTATATGACCAAGTTAATGGAGGGGTGTTCTTTTCCCATGTAACAGCATGCATGGATATGTGATGGTATAATTATACATGACCGTTTAATAATACAAAAAGGAACTAATTTTTATCGAACGTAAATGAATAGACAGTTCCAATTTGGATACAAAGATCTCAGACCCTTCAAAATTCGGAACTAAACAATGGTGGAAATTAGTTAAATCCTTTATGAATAAGAAGGGTATGAAAACTGAGGAACTTCCACCAATCCACTCAGAAGGTCAAATACATTATTTAAACCACGATAAAGCTAATATTTTTAATGATCAGTTTATTCAGAATTCGTCCATCGAGAATCCAGACGATGAACCTCCCGAAATCCAAATTTCTGATTGTTTTATGAATAATTTAGTCTTGTCAGTTAATGAAGTAAAAGATGTTATTATAAATTTGAAGAAGACGAAAGCTGCAGGTCCCGATTTAATACATAACCGATTATTAATTGCTTCTGTGGATGTTGTATCAGAACCCCTTTTAAAAATATTTAATAGAAGTTTAGTTGAAGGAAAATTTCCTGCCTCGTGGAAACTAGCCCATGTTACTCCAGTATATAAAAAAGGTCCAGCAGAATTGTGTAATAATTACCGTCCTATATCATTACTGAGTTGTGTTGGTAAGGTGTTAGAAAGATGTGTTTATGTACATGTTTTTGATTTTTTAAAGGCAAATCACATACTCATTCCACAGCAGTCTGGTTTTTTGCCAGATGATTCATGTGTATTCCAATTGATTTCGATTTACAATGAATTTTGTTCCTGTCATGACAGAGGCATTACGACCCAAGCTGTATTTTTTGATGTGTCGAAAGCGTTCGATAGAGTGTGGCACAAGGGCCTTTTGGCCAAGTTAGAAGCAGTGGGCATTAGAGGTCGGTTATTATTATGGTTCTGTGATTATTTAACAGACCGCAAGCAAGTTGTTGTAATTAAGGGAACACAGTCTAATGTTAAAAAGATTCCTGCCGGTGTTCCACAAGGATCCGTGCTAGGCCCGCTCTTATTTCTGGTTTATATTAATGATATTGTAAAGAATATTGAATCCGGAATTAAGTTGTTTGCTGACGACACAAGCATGTATCTTGCATTAGAAGATGTAGACAGACGAACCAATATATTAAATCAAGATCTTGATAAAATTAGTGCATGGGCCAATAAATGGAAAGTTAAATTTAACGAGACTAAGACTGAATTGTTAAATATTCAACGTGATTTAATCCCCCCTCAACCCTTGTTTTTCAACAATGTCTTTTTAGAAAAAGTAGATCAACACAAACACCTTGGAGTGATTTTACAGAGCACCTGCAAGTGGGATGCCCACATCCAAAGCATAGTTAAAAAAGCGAATTTACTGATTAATTGTTTACGATTTTATAAATATAGATTAAGTCGAAAAAGTTTGGAAATAATGTACAAGTCTTTTATTTTACCCCATTTCGACTATGCAGATGTTGTTTGGGATAATTGCACTAAGATAATGGCAGATGCATTAGAAAAATTACACTTAGAAGCCCTACGAATTATAATAGGTGGAGTTAAGGGCACTAGCCATGCAAAGCTGTATGAGGAAAGCGGGCTATGTAGCCTTGAAGAACGAAGGAAAAGACATAAATTAATTGTTTTTCATAAGATGATACATAACAAATGCCCCCAGTACTTAGTAAATGTATTGCCCCCTCTTGTAGTTGACATTAATCCGTATCATAGACGAAGACCATTAGAAAGATATGTGCCTCCTCATAGAACCGAATTATTTCGCAACTCTTTTATCCCCAAAACGACTGTACTATGGAACACCTTACCAGATAACGTTAAAATGACCACCTCCTTGAGCGAGTTCAAAAATTATTTGTCAAGTGCTGATTTTAAAGTACCATGCCATTATTATTTTGGAGAAAGATTTGAACAAGTACATCATTGCAGATTGCGTATTGGTATGAGTGATTTGAATTTTGATTTATGTAAGCGGCACCTTAAGGATTGCTCTCAATGCGAGTGTGGTTATCCCAGCGAGACTGCTGAACATTACTTATTGCATTGTCCCCTGTATAGAGATATAAGATTATTGTCCATTGATAATTTGACAAATGATTATAAGTATATCGAAATATTATTGAAAGGCATCCCGCAATATTCACGAAATGTCAACCAGACCATATTCATAACTGTACAGGACTTTATTAGACAGACGGGCAGGTTCCGTAAATGAGCCTCTATACTTCACTTATTACATTTATTAGACACTGTCATGCGACATGCTGCCTGACAAATTTTTCCCCATAACCTCTCTCATGTTCTTTTGTTGTTTTCCGACTTATCAATTATGTCTCGATTTATGCGCAATGTAGTGACTTTTCCTCTGATCACAATACGCATTAACTTTGTGCGAGTGTCTTATGTGCACTCATTACACTTGAAAAAATCCCCTCAAATATTGGCGCTCCAAGTCTTCTTCTTCTTCTTCTTTTTCCCTTAAGCTAGCTACTAGCTAGCTGCCCTTTCCCCACCTCATGTATCACCAACCCCTTCCCATTTTCTGCTTGTTTGTGTATCTGTTTTGTCTTTTGTTTTGTTTTTCGTTTCCTGAAATGAGCTAATGTACTTATTCCGCCATCATGCTAACCTTTGTTTTGTAATTACTATGATTGCTTAAAATAAGCATTATATGCTTGAGTATGTAATCATCCATGCATTGTTCTTGTCATGATTAAAATTGAATAAAGTTTTGTTTAAACCAATAGACAGTTCAGAATGTTAAGGCCTAACCAGTGGAGTGAAAATACAGATAGTGTTGTTCACAGCTAAATTGATGTCCGGACATTTGGAAAACGAAACGCCCCATGTCCCAGCAAGCTCATTTTATAGTGAAGCGATAAATATCCTATCCAAGAGATTTGGGAGGAACCCGTCAAATGTCCCGTCCATCGGATTTTATTATCAATGCATCGAATATCCTGGCCAACGGATTTAACGATGTCCGTCAAACGACCCTAACCAGCTGAATTTACAATAAATCCGTGAGATGTCCCGACCAGCTGATTCTGAGATGAATCTGCCAGTGTCCTTCGGCTGACCAACTGATTTAACGATGAATCCTAAACAACTGATTTTAGATAAAATCCGTCAAAAGTCCTAACCGGTTGATTTTCTAATGGATCTGTCGTATTTTATGACGAAGTGATTTTTATTGTTGATGCGTCGCATGTTTTGGTCCATTTGTTCGGGCTACGCGATATTCTCTTGTGCCCTATTTGTTTGTGATTTATTGTTTTGTGTTTTTTAATCTGAATAGGTGTTTGATTGGTTTTCTTGCTTGCTTACTTCTTGGTTGGTTGGTTGATTGGTTGGTTGGTTGATTGGTTGGTTGGTTGATTGGTTGATTGGTTGGTTTGTCCACTCTGGTCTAAATCGGGTAGCGTAGCTTTGTTATTTTGTAATTGTCAGTCTTCACTTATCTTTTAGCATTTTTTGGTTGGTTGGTTGGTTGGTTGGTTTGTCCACTCTGTTCATAATCGCTGTGTTCCTTCCTCTGTCTGTTAGGAATCTATATCAGTGACCGACGGGTTCGAATCCAAGTGAAGCACGAGGGAGGCGGACGGACAGGAGGAGACAGCGGAGGGGGCGGAGGAGGAGGAGGAGGGGACAGCGGTACCCCCGAGTCACCGCGCTCCCCACCCACCCCCTTCCACTCTGACATGGACACCCCCCGGCCCCGCACTTCCAACCCCCTCCCCTCATCCTCCCCTTTCTCCCCCCGTTACCGCAGCCTCTCTTCCCCGTGGGGCTCGACCCCCAGCAGCCCGGGGGGCGGGGAAGGAACGGAGGGAGCGCGTTTGGGGGGCTCAACCCCCGGGGGACACACCCGACTCCCTAGCACTGACAGCGGCAGCCAGGCTGACGCCGGGTGGGACTCGTTGACCAGGTCGCATAAGTCATCTGGAAAGGTGTGTTACTGTTTGTTTGTTTGTCCGTCTGGCTGGCTGGCTGGCTGGCTGGCTGGCTGGCTCTCTCTCTCTCTCTCTCTCTCTCTCTCTCTCTCTCTCTCTCTCTCTCTCTCTCTCTCTCTCTCTCTTGCATTTAAATTTTCTTTTTAAATCGTGTTAATCTGGTACTTCACAGCCAGTCATGTAGTATTCTCTATGTATTATAGTATACTTTTTTTGTATTCTGAATTGTAAACGTAAACGTTCTGGGTCAAACGCTCAACACACCAATCAGTCTTGACTTGACGACCTTGGCATCTGTCGCGGAATTTTCCGCTGACAGTTCTACAAGCAGTGAAGACTGTAGCTAAGATGAAACCGCAACACGGTGGCCTAGTGGTAAGGCGTCCACCCGGTGAGCGGGAGGTCGTGGGTTCGAACCCCGGCCGGGTCATACCTAAGACTTTAAAATTGGCAATCTAGTGGCTGCTTCGCCCGGCGTCTGGCATTATGGGGTTAGTGCTAGGACTGGTTGGTCCGGTGTCAGAATAATGTGACTGGGTGAGACATGAAGCCTGTGCTGCGACTTCTGTCTTGTGTGTGGCGCACGTTAAATGTCAAAGCAGCACCGCCCTGATATCACCCTTCGTGGTGGACTGGGCGTTAAGCAAACAAACAAACAAACAAACAAACCTAAGATGAGTGTTAAAAGGGGAAATGAAAACAATAAACACGACCACATTTACATGATATCACCACGTGTGAATTGAACAATGTTGTTATCGCATGGTCGGTCTCTCTCGCAGAGCCTATGTAGGATAAATACAATTAATACAATACAATACATTACAATGGAACACAACACAACACCCCACCCCATCCCCACCCCACACCTCACCTCACCTCACCTCACCTCACCTCACCACAACAACACCAACACCAACAACAACAACACAACACAACACAACACAACACAACAAGTACAGGGTGACCCAAAACAAAGAGTACCCAAACAAAACGTCATAAATTGAACAAAAATAAAGCAATCTTCATAAAATTTATTTACACACACAAGTAGCCTCTGCATGATTTGCACAGAAAATTTTAGCGTTCTAGCTTGTCTTTCAGGAAAGTTATGCTCATTCTACAGAACATGCTCCAAATGGCCTCCGCGCCGATTCAGGCAAACTTGAACTCGCCGCGCAAAGTTATCAATCACCCGCACACACTCCTGTTGCGAGATTCCGCGAATGGTTGTTGTGATGGCTCGCTTCAATCAATCAATGAGGCTTATATCGCGCATATTCCGTGGGTACAGTTCTAGGCGCTCTGCAGTGATGCCGTGTGAGATGAAATTTTATACGGCCAGTAGATTGCAGCCATGTCGGCGCATATTTACTTTTCACGGCCTTATTCCAAGTCACACGGGTATGGTAGACAATTATTAACTGTGCCTAAGCAATAGGAAAGACCCTTTTGTCAATCGTGGGTAGTATACACGGGGGGTGGTTCGGACACCGAAGAGAGTCTGCACACAAAGTTGACTGTGAAATAAATTTCCGCCGAACCTGGGATCGAACTCACGCTGACAGCGGCCAACTGAATACAAATCCAGCGCGCTACCGACTGAGCTATATCCCCGCTTGAGTTCTGCGATTGTCTGTGGGTTGTTCCTGTAGACGTTGTCTTTCAGGAACCCCCAAAGATAGAAATCTGGGAGATTTAAATCCGGGGGAGGCCATTTGGAGCATGTTCTGTAGAATGAGCATAACTTTCCTGAAAGACAAGCTAGAACGCTAAAATTTTCTGTGCAGATCATGCAGAGGCTACTTGTGTGTGTAAATAAATTTTATGAAGATTGCTATTTTTTTGTTCAATTTATGACGTTTTGTTTGGGTACTCTTTTTTTTGGGTCACCCTGTACAACTTTATTATTACCTCAATACAGGAATTCAATTGCCATTGTTTTTCCCCCCACAGGACTCTGTGGCTTCGTCGGAATCCAGAACGCCGCTGAAGACGTTGACCCGCTGCCTGATGGAGCCAAGGGGAGGGTGGGACACGGACCCCTTCTCCTCCCCTACCTCCCCCACCTCCTCCTCCGACCGTTACCACAGCCTCTCCTCTGCCGAAGTCAGACAGCTGGCGGCGCGAGGCAGGGCATTATCGTGCGACGCTGACGTCAGAACTATGACGTCAGGACTGACTAACCCGCGGCCTTTACAGTTGTCAGGCGGGTCCAACGTGCGGACAATCAACATCGAGTTCAAAGGACAGACGACGCCGAGGGAGGAGGGAGGGGAGAAGAGGGTGGGGGTGAGCAGGGTAGGGGGTGACGGTGCGCTGTGTAAGAGCATGGACAGCGCTCTTCCAACCACCTCCCTCCGCACCCCTTCGTCCAGTCTTGGTGGTGCTTCAGAACATAACAAGTCTGACGGGTCTTCTTCGCATTTAGGCTCCAGGGCTGAACGCTATAGGTCTGATCCGCTAGGTAGGACGGACCCTCTGAGCTCCAGAACGGAACACTACGGTTCGAGACGCGATCATTTAGGAGGCAGCTTCCCTGTCTCTAGAGGACTGGCTTCCAGGCTCAACCCGTCCGCCTTCCTGACCTCCGAGGGCTATTCTACGTCTTCCCTGCCCAGGAGGAACAAGAGCAGAGAGGACAGGACCCCCACAGGTGGACCCCTCAGCCTCCTGTGCTCCTCCACCCCCGTCATCCCCTCCCCCGCGGGGCAAGGGTCCCCGGGGTCCGGGGGCTGGGTGATAGGGGGCAGAGATCACTTCTACGACAGGCCCAACTGGCTGTCCGACGAAGGTCCTGTGCACGCAGCAATGAGGATCTACAAGAGAGACCCTTCTTCGGCTGTGCCTTCTTCTCCTGACACGGAGTCGCCTCCCCGCTTCACGGACGAGAGGCATAGTAATCATGCGCAACAGCGGCAACAGGGTGGGTACAGCTCTCCTGAACCTCAGCAACAGGGTGGGTACAGCTCTCCTGAACCTCAGCAACAGCAAGGTCGATCCAGGGTGTCTTCCTCGCCCCAAGGTCGTCTCGTGCCAGTGAGCAACACCACCACCACCAGCAACCCCGTCACCGTCGCCAGCAGCAGCAGCAGCCACAGTAGTCTCAGTAGCAGCGGTAGCGGCCGCGCCAAGGCCTTACACGTGCACTTTGTCGACGACGAAGTTTCGAACGCTCCACCCACCTCCTCCGCCTCAGCGTCAGGCGCAGCGCGCGCCCGGGTAACCACCACCTCTCCCCCTCCTTCTAATCCTCCGCCTTCTTCGTCTTCCTCTACCTCTAGGAGGTTCCCCCGCTCTACCACCCCACCCCGGACACAAGACCCCCCTACCTCCTCTTCCCTTTCCCCCAGAGAGCAAGTGTCCAAGGGCGCGGGTTCCTACGTGGCAGGCTCCCGCTTTACCGCCACAGCTAGAACAGACTCCCACAGTCCTAGTCCTAGAGGTGCTTCCAGAACTGACGAATCACAGAGCTCTAGCTCTAGCTCCAGGATTACTCTTAGACCTCATGACTCCCATAGTCCAAGTCCAAGGGTGACTCCTAGGACGGATGACTCCCTCAGCCCTAGCTCTAGGATGACTCCCAGAACACAGGACTCTCAAAACAGCCCTAGTCCTAGGGTGACTCCCAGACCTGACGACTCCAAGGACTCTAGTCCTCGAGGCACAGGCGCTTCAAATACGCATGGTAACCCCCCTACACGAAGGCAGAGACAGCCGGTGGAGGAAAACTTGACCGTCAAGAAGGAGGAGCCGGTCTCCAACACTCAGCCCAAGCCCGAGAAGTCCCCCCCTCCCCCTGAACCAGCCTCGAACGGACAGGGCGTTGGAACGGGTGGCAGGGCGCGACACATCAACCCCGTGTATCGCACCAAGCTCTCTCCTGTCCTACCTCGAGGCAACGCCCTCCGGGCCAAGCTCTCCCTCCCCCCTGTAACATCCTCCTCCTCCTCTTCCTCCAACTCCTCCTCCTCCTCCAACCCCCAGCCCGTCAAGCACGTGGACACCTGCAGCGCCTGCCTCAAGCCCCCCGAGGGTGACGTCACGGGTTCTGACGTCAAGGATGACGTCACAGCAGCGTCATCAGCCCCGCTGCCGGCGCCGCCCGAGTTCTTGCTGAAGCTGATGGGGAAAGCGGTGGGTGGGCAGGGTGGCGAGGGGGGAGACGGGAGGATGGTGCCAGTGCTGGACGTGAGGAAGGAGATACCGTGGCAGGAGAGGAGGGAGAGGATCAACAACTCCCTGGCCTGGCTCAAGAACGAACTGGTGAGTGGCTGTGTTAGGATAGCTGTCTGCCTCATGTCCTTGGTTGTGCCTTTAGTGTATCTCTATCTGTTTGTCTGAGTCTCTGTCTCTCAGGGCCGGACTACCGGGGGGGTTATGGGGGTTGCGCAACCCCCCCCCCCCCCCCCCCCTAGCCTAAACATGTACCTTACTTATTTAATTTTTTTTTTATTATTGCTTATTTTATGCCGTTTCATGCAAGGAGCGACCATTTTCCTATCTCATAATATGACCTACCCATCAGCTTCAGGGGGCTTCGCCCCCTGACCCCCACAACGAGGGGGGGGGGGGGGGAGGTTCTAGGGTTTCCGGACCCCCCCAGCCAAAAAATAAAAATATTGAATGAGGTATGCATTTCTTTATTTTACATTGAGTTTCAATTTTTGGGGTATTAATCAGTGACAAAATCTGCTGCCTGAAACTGGTAATGATCATCCTCAGAATGCACCAGATTGCACCATTTTGCATCCTTTTTTTCAAAATTTTCCGGGGGGACATGCCCCCGGACCCCCCTAGCAAGCTAGGCGCTTCGCGCCGTCGACTCGGCGCTTTGCGCCTTCACATCCATATCTTCACAATATACTTTTGAAAAAAACCACCCATAAAATGAACTGATCCGCCCCTGCCGCCAGGGGGGACATCCCCCTGGGCCACCACTGGCAACCCCCCCCCCCCCTCCTCTTCGCCTAGTCCGGCCCTGTCGTCTCTCTCCGATTCGCTCTCTCTGTCTCTGTCTGTGTCTCTGTTGGTCTGTCTGTTTGTCTATCTCTCTGTATCTCTGTCTCTCTCTGCCTCTCTCTCAGTCTCTCATTGTTAATAAATAAAGGTTTGTCATTGTCATTGTCTCTATAAGTCTCTCTCTCTCTCTCTCTCTCTCTCTCACTCAGTCTCTCTGTCTCTCTCTCTCTCTCTCTCTCTCTCTCTCTCTCTCTCTCTCTCTCTCTCTCACTCAGTCTCTCTGTCTCTCTGTCTATATGTCTGAGTGTATGTCTCTCTGTCTCTCTGTCTCTCTCTCCGTCCGTGTCTGCGTTTGTGTGCTTTTAGCAGACCTGTTTACCCTTACGATTTTGGCGTAATTTATTACGATTTTCTGCAAAAAATACGCCATTCCGCTATCCATGTCAAGACTACGATTTTCATAAATAAAAAAATTAAAAAAAAAAATATTTTTTTTTTTTTTTTTTTTTTTTTTTTTTTATCAATTCACATGTTTGGCATTGTTTTTTTCAATGGAAAAATGGGGTGAAAAAGCACAGGACTGACCAGAGATCATGTCTGTCTGATGAGACGCTGGAGAGCCTTATTCTAGTGGTGAAGTCTCGCCCTCACTCATTCGGCAAGCGCAAGTACAGTAGAGAAGCGCTTGACACACTGAAAAAGGCCTACTATGAGCAAAAGAAAAAGAATCAGTGATGCATGTGCTTTTGATGTGATCTTCTTTGAAATTATGATGACTACAAAAACTGACTGATGTGTTTTGTTTGTAAATGATGGATATAATTATGTGCATGATTGCGTTTCGCAGACACAGTTGTCATGTGCCGCGGCGTTGTAATTGGCGACGAATGCTGGATGATTACTATTTTTGTGCCAGGATTACTATTTTTGGGGCTGAGCATTACTCCAAAACACTTATGGGGGTAAACAGGTCTGATTTTGTTGTTGGTCGAAATGTTGTTCTCAAAAGCGGGTCGTTTTTTCGTTGTTCCTTTTGTTTGTTGGGTTGTCTGTTTGTTTCATTTGGAAGGAAAAGAGTTGCAGAGGATTAGGGGCTTGTGTGTGGCAATGACAGAGTAGACGATGTTTCGGAATTAACTCTGTCGCGTTTGTATGGGATATGAAAGAGTGAATGCTCTTGTTTTTATTGAGTCAAACCTTCCCCCGTGATATCATAGGCCAGTCACAAGCGAGTAGTGTGTCTGAAACGCATCATGTGGACAGGAGGCACGTGTGGCAAAGCTCGCCTCAAGAAAAAATATTGAAGATTGATTGTAAGGCGCTCAGAACTGTATTAGGATTTGCGCCATATAAAAAAACTAATACCCTTATTATTATTATTATTATTATTATTATTATTATTATTATTATTATTATTATTATTATTAAAAGCAAGAGTATTCACTCTTTCAAAACTACCCATACGAACCCGACATAGTTAATATCCTATATAATGTTTCATAAGTGTTTTGTCTGTATGTCTCCTTCAAATACCTTTGGGTCGACGTACTAGTAAATGTACCGTTTTGTTTTGTCAATGATAAACGTTCCAAGTACCTATTACTAATACTATTATTCTTTTTTTTTTTTTTATTCCAAAATACTTATTTTCGGAGCTCGTCTATTAGTATGGTACTTTGCAGGCTCGCACAGAAGCTTCCGATTGTAATAGAAAGGGGGGAAGGATAGGTTGTTATAGGATTTAAACTTTTGTCTTCCTCTTTTTTTTCTATCTCTCGGCTTTTGATGGAATTGATTATGCCGTTGCGTGCGACCATATGTATCAGGACTGATTGGACTGGCGCAAAGAGCTTTGTGACAAACAAGGTGATTTAGAACGACAGTAAAATAATTCTGTCGCGTGACTCCAGCCACTGAGGCGTGCGTTGCTCCTGAAACCCCCTTCACGTGTGCACATTGCTTTTCTTGTACAAACAATAATCTGCTCGGTGCACAGGGATATATATGCAGGCCGAACGGGGGGGGGGGGGGGGCGGGCAAATGAGAGAGAAAACGCACATGCGCATGCCTACGCACGCACACAAAAACACGCGCGCGTGCACATGCACGCTCGCACACACACACACACACGCACACACACACACACACACACACTAACACACACACAAATACACACACACACACACACACACACACGCACACACACACACACACACACACACACACACACGCGCGCGCGCGCGCGCGCAATGAAATCCAAATGATGTTCCCTCTAATGTTGGAAGTATTTTTGTTGTGAAAATCTCTGTAAAATAGCTGTTCAGTGTTGTGATCATATGCCACACAATACTAATGGCTCCAGGGATAATGGGAATCAATTCTTTTCGGAAAATTGTAGGGGAGGGGGGTGGGGGAGTGACCAGAACGGGTATTACACCAGTGTTGGTGTATGTTACTCTGAAAGTGACTGGCTTGGAACATAAATGACTTTATGAGAAAGCATAATGTCATTTTTGTCTCGATTCCGTTCTCAGTATTCTATTCGGCTTCCGCGCAACCTGTGTATTAAAAAAATAAACGTCTGACATTGTCACGACACATAAGACATACAAGGAAAATTCGGTCAAACAAAAAACAT
>NW_027129482.1:7500-23568 GCF_037325665.1 Littorina saxatilis | reverse complement strand
TGGCAATCTAGTGGCCGCTCCGCCTGGCGTCTGGCATTATGGGTTTTGTGCTAGGACTGGTTGGTCCGGTGTCAGAATAATGTGACTAGGTGAGACATGAAGCCTGTGCTGCGACTTCTGTCTTGTGTGTGGCGCACGTTATATGTCAAAGCAGCACCGCCCTGATATGGCCCTTCGTGGTCGGCTGGGCGTTAAGCAAACAAACAAACAAACAAAAAAGAGCGCTATTTCAGTTTGTTATTTGTACTTGTCCACCGCACGAAAAAGAAGAGTTGTCTCAGTAATAACCCGTTTGTGTCTGTTTTCCAGAATCACGATGGTGATTTCTTTGTGTCTCGTATCCTTCCATATAGGAACAACATAATTTTACTAATCCAAGTACGCTATGCCTTATTCAAATTTCACATACACAGCCTTTTGAATTTGAAAAAGCAAGCTGATACTCTCATCATTTTTTTCTGAGTGCAACGTCTTGTATTTCTACTTTTATCTGTTTATATATTCATGTTTGTAATCTTCCTCCGCGTGAGACAAAGAGCCATGGGAGTTGCCTAGGAAATAAAACGTGCTGAGTATTTGTTTTCTCCGGAGTCACGATCATTATGACAGTGAGGTAATTTAATATCGGAACAAATCCATTTCAATCAAAGCTCATGTCGTCTTTATATTTGATATATCCAGCAGTTTTCATTTGAAATAGTTAATTAAGCTAATACTCTCATCGTTCTTTCCATACATAGTTTTCAATTTGATTTTCATTTCTTGTTATTTATAATTCAACTCTGTTTGAGACAAAATCGTTTTATTTTTGTAAGTATCAACCGAACGTGATGAAGAACAAAGGGAGGCTATAAAGCCTACGGAGTTTGTTTACCGCAGTCAGGAAACCATTTACTTTCTCTTTGTGTCAGACAATTAACTCATTCTAATGTTCCAACATTATTTCAAAAAAAGCTTATGCCGTCGTCATAGTTCATATATATATATCCAGTTTGTTTTTATTTTGATTTGAAAAACAACAACAACAACAAAACATCAACAAAAACACAAAAACCGAACACACAAAAACCAAACACACACACACACACACACATGCTCACACACTCACACACACGCACACACACAAATACACACACACACACAAATACACACACACACACACACACACACACACACACACACACACACACACACACACACACACACACAAGCTCATACCGTCTTTATCATTTTTCATTTTATCTTTGTAACTCTCCACCGCATGAGACGAAGAAGCTAGGGGAGAGGTCTGGGTAATACAACGCAAGGCGTCTGTTAACCACAGTCACGAGCATAATTGCTTACTGTGTAGGTTGCTTCTGTCTGGCATGGTGTCTTTGTGGTCAAAGATGCGATGTCTTCTCTACCGTTCGTCTTTCAGAGGGGTTATGCTCGTTAACGGTATTCAGTCACCGGATTTCGGTAATAATATGCTCCCTGATCGATACCTCCTCACAAAGTAATGGAGAAGGACAGAAGGTTATGGCTTTTGGGGTGAGGGTGTGTACGGTGGTGGTGATGGCTGTGATGATGATGATGATGTGTGTGTGTGTGTGTGTGTGTGCGTGTGTGCATGAATGTGCGTGTGTGTGTGTGCATGTATGTGCGTGTGTGTGTGTGTGTGTGTGAGAGAGAGATAAAGAGAGAGAAGGGGGAGAGAGAGAGAGACAGAGAGAGACAGAGAAAGACAGAGAGAGAGACAGAGACAGAAGAAGAAGAAGAAGAAGAAGAAGAAGAAGAAGAAGAAGAAGAAGAAGAAGAAGAAGAAGAAGAAGAAGAAGAAGAAGAAGAAGAAGAAGAAGAAGAAGAAGAAGAAGAAGATGATAAAAAGAGGACGAGAAAGAGAAAGAGAAAGAAAGAATACAGGGAGAGAAAGAGGGAAAGGGGGTGGGGGCCCGGGGAATAGAGGCAGAGAGAGAAAAACAGACAGACAGACGGACAGACAGAGACAACAAGAGGTGAGGGAGATAATGATGACGGTGGTGGTGATGGTCGTCGTCATGGTTGCCATTTTGCAAACATGTCTTGCTTAGAAATGAACAGATATCAATAGCATACAGTAACAATACTGATTGTACTCGATCGCAGACCTAGCTTACAGCTCCAGTGCACAGTCGGTTTCTTGCACTGAGTAGAAGTCAAAAGTTTGAGGACAAGTGACAAGGACTGCACGTGCTGCTTTAGCTCATTTCTCTCTGCTCTTATTATCCCCTAGGTCTTCGTTAAGTAGGTAAGTTGTGCTAATCTTTCTGTTAGCATTCGTCGTAAATCCTTAATACATCCTACTGTCTGCATGGCTTAGGATTTCTGCATTCAGAACTTGATAAGAACCTACTATCCGGGCATTTGTAGTTCAACACTAGGACCCGGAAGTTCCTAAGTTCTCTGATAGAGCGTCTTATTTTTCCGTCGATGAAATTGTAACGTTCTTTTCAGCGTGGACCTCGATTGCTGTGTCTTCTCCACTGTTTGTTTGTTTGTTTGCTTAACGCCCAGTCCACCACGAAGGGAGATATCAGGGCGGTGCTGCTTTGACATATAACGTGCGCCACACACAAGACAGAAGTCGCAGCACAGGCTTCATGTCTCACCCAGTCACATTATTCTGACACCGGACCAACCAATCCTAGCACTAACCCCATAATGCCAGACGCCAGGCGGAGCAGCCACTAGATTGCCAATTTTAAAGTCTTAGGTATGACCCGGCCGGGGTTCGAACCCACGACCTCCCGCTCACTGGGGGGACGCCTTACCACTAGGCCACCGTGTTGCGGTTCTTCTCCACTGGACTGCCTTTAACAGATATCTTCTTCAATAAGCATCCCCTTCCTCCCACGACACCCTCAAGAAGAAACAAATCGAAATAAAAAATCAATCGATTTTTTGTTTGAAGGACAAAATTAAATGAGGATGTGCAACCAAAAAAAAAGATTGCAAAAAATGTCAAACCATAAGACAAATTAGAGTCGAGAAGAAAAATCAAGGATGCATAGAACGGAAATAAAAGTTTTGCGAACGCTTGCACCCATCTGGTGGTTTTTTTAATCTGGATCAGCGCGGATTGATATTTGAAGGTGGTAAAAAACGCATCGAGGAAAGATATGTGGGTGCAGATTAATTGCAATATATATATATATATTTTTTAAATCAATTGTACATTGGGTTATATTTCAATGGAAAGTAAAACTAATAAATGGAAGAATGTGAAAAGTTAACATGGGTTGAGTGGACGAATGCATGTATTGTTTCATTAACCGCTCCTTGATGATGCGCCTGGCAAAACGTTAACCAACAACGACAACGAAATAAAACGAAGAAGTATATTTACAGCAACGTCTGCGAAAACAAGGAAACGGCCAAAATCAGGGAAAAAAGTTCGCCCACGACTTCATTATCACCGGTTCTGTGTTCTTCTTGCGTTCTTTCTCTTCTGCTTCCCCCTCATCCTTCTTTGTTTCGTCTCTTTCTACGAAGACTTAAACTCTTCTATCTTTATCTTTTTAAATAAAAATAGCAAGAACATTGTTCTTACGCCTCTCTGTTACTTGAGTTGGCATTTCTCTCCTCTTTTTACATTTAGTCAAGTTGTATGTGTATGTGTGTGTATGTGTGTGTGTGTGTGTGTGTGTGTGCGTGTGTGTGTGTGTAGAGCGATTCAGAGTCAACTACAGGACCGATCTTTATGAAATTTAACATGAGAGTTCCTGGGTATGATATCCCCGGACCTTTTTTTCTTTTTTTTGATAAATGTGATGACGTCATATCCGGCTTTTTGTAAAACTTGAGGCGGCACTGTCACACCCTAATTTTTCAATCAAATTGATTGAAATTTTGGCCAAGCAATCTTCGACGAAGGCCGGACTTCGGTATTGCATTTCAGCTTGGTGGCTTAAAAACTAATGAGTGAGTTTGGTCATTAAAAATTGGAAACTTGTAATTATAATATTTTTTTATTAAACGATCCAGAAACAATTTCATCTTATTCTTCGTCATTTTCTGATTCCACAAACATATACATATGTTATATTTGGATTAAAAACAATCTCTGAAAATTAAAAATATAAAAATTATGATCAAAATCAAATTTCTGAAATAGATTTAAAAACAATTTCATCTTATTCCTTGTCGGTTCTTGATTCCAAAAACATATAGATAGGATATGTTTGGATTAAAAACACCTCTTAGAAAGTTAAAACAAGTCGCGAAAGGCGAAAATACAATATTTAGTCAAGTAGCTGTCGAACTCACAGAATGAAACTGAACGCAATGCCATTTTTCAGCAAGACCGTATACTCGTAGCATCGTCAGTCCACCGCTCATGGCAAAGGCAGTGAAATTGACAAGAAGAGCGGGGTAGTAGTTGCGCTAAGAAGGATAGCACGCTTTTCTGTACCTCTCTTTGTTTTAACTTTCTGAGCGTGTTTTTAATCCAAACATATCATATCTATATGTTTTTGGAATCAGGAACCGACAAGGAATAAGATGAAATTGTTTTTAAATCTATTTCAGAAATTTGATTTTGATCATAATTTTTATATTTTTAATTTTCAGAGATTGTTTTTAATCCAAATATAACATATGTATATGTTTGTGAAACCGACAAGGAATAAGATGAAAGTGTTTTTAAATTGATTTCGACAATTTAATTTTGATAATAATTTTTATATATTTAATTTTCAGAGCTTGTTTTAATCCAAATATAACATATTTATATGTTTTTGGAATCAGCAAATAATGGAGAATAAGATAAACGTAAATTTGGATCGTTTTATAAATTTTTATTTTTTTTTACAATTTTCAGATTTTTAATGACCAAAGTCATTAATTAATTTTTAAGCCACCAAGCTGAAATGCAATACCGAAGTCCGGGCTTCGTCGAAGATTACTTGACCAAAATTTCAACCAATTTGGTTGAAAAATGAGGGCGTGACAGTGCCGCCTCAACTTTCACGAAAAGCCGGATATGACGTCATCAAAGACATTTATCAAAAAAATGAAAAAAACGTTCGGGGATTTCATACCCAGGAACTCTCATGTCAAATTTCATAAAGATCGGTCCAGTAGTTTAGTCTGAATCGCTCTACACACACACACACACAGACACACACACACACGCACATACACCACGACCCTCGTTTCGATTCCCCCTTGATGTTAAAATATTTAGTCAAAACTTGACTAAATATAACGAAGAGAGGCACAGAAAAGCGTGCTATGCAGCACAGCGAAACCACTACCGCGCTAAACAGGCTCGTCAGTTTCACTCCGTTTTGCACAAGCGGCGGACTACGGTCATTGTAAAAAAAACAAGTCGCGTAAGGCGAAAATACAATATTTAGTCAAGTAGCTGCCATTTTTCAGCAAGACCGTATACTCGTAGCATCGTCAGTCCACCGCTCATGGCAAAGGCAGTGAAATTGACAAGAAGAGCGGGGTAGTAGTTGCGCTAAGAAGGATAGCACGCTTTTCTGTACCTCTCTTTGTTTTAACTTTCTGAGCGTGTTTTTAATCCAAACATATCATATCTATATGTTTTTGGAATCAGGAACCGACAAGGAATAAGATAAAAGTTTTTTTAAATTGATTTGGACAATTTAATTTTGATAATAATTTTTATATATTTAATTTTCAGAGCTTGTTTTTAATCCGAATATAACATATTTATATGTTTTTGGAATCAGCAAATGATGGAGAATAAGATAAACGTAAATTTGGATCGTTTTATAATTTATTTTTTTTTTTTTACAATTTTCAGATTTTTAATGACCAAAGTCATTAATTAATTTTTAAGCCACCAAGCTGAAATGCAATACCGAAGTCCGGGCTTTGTCGAAGATTACTTGACCAAAATTTCAACTAATTTGGTTGAAAAATGAGGGCGTGACAGTGCCGCATCAACTTTCACGAAAAGCCGGATATGACGTCATCAAAGACATTTATCAAAAAAATGAAAAAAACGTTCGGGGATTTCATACCCAGGAACTCTCATGTCAAATTTCATAAAGATCGGTCCAGTAGTTTAGTCTGAATCGCTCTACACACACACACACACACACAGACACACACACACACGCACATACACCACGACCCTCGTTTCGATTCCCCCTCGATGTTAAAATATTTAGTCAAAACTTGACTAAATATAAAAATGCAGTGCGTTCAGTTTCATTCTGTGAGTTCCACAGCTTGACTAAATGTAGTAATTTCGCCTAACGCGACTTGTTTTTTCTTCTTCGCACTTGTGACCATTTGTATAGCGAGCTAGGGGACTTCACAAGAAACTACATTTCGCAGGTTTTTTTCTTCTGTTTATTTCTTGTGTGGTTTTCTTTTCTTGTCCTTCATTTAGAACCTTTTCTTTGTTAATTGTAGGCATTAGGAAAGCGAGGGCGAGAGAGGTCAGAATATTTAAGCGTTTTTAAGGCAGAAAGGTTGCTAATTCACAAGTAGGTGGGAGAAATTGAGGACGCAAGGGGACATAGCTATAAGGTGTCGAACCTCTTTAGCCACTTCACCCCCCCACCCCAACCCCAACCCCCGCCCGCCCCACACTCTGCCTCTAAAAGTGCTCCTCATCTGTACCTTCAGGTAATTCCCCTCCTGTTGTCTACTCTTGTCGCTCTCTCCTGTGCTTCCCGGATCCTAATTGCGTCCTTTTGTTTGTCAATGGTCTCTGGTTGTCTTGGCTTTCTGGTTCTATTCATGGGAACTATATTCTAAGCAAGTGGTTGATTGATTGATTAATGGATTGATGGATTGATTGTTTGATCGATCGATGCTTTCCAGGGCTTATTTGCATCTTTTCATTTGTCAAATGTCTGTTAATGCCTTCATTTGTTTTCTGGCGCTATTCATTACTTTGTTCTGAACAGTGGTTGATTTATTGGCTATTTTATTGTTTGATTGATTTAGTGCTTATTGACTAATCGATTGGTTGATTGATTATTGATTGTTGGATTAAGTAATTGAATTGCCTCTCTGTGCCAACTGTTTTGTTATAACATTTGCCGAATTTTGTGATAACAATAGATACGGAAAAAATGAAGGAAAAATATAGATATCATTTTGATGAGAAGCGTGTACGTGATCAATTTCCTTTCATTCTCTTTCCCAACCTCTCACTCTCTCTTTCTCTCTTTCTCTCTCTCTCTCTCTCTCTCTCTCTCTCTCTCTCTCTCTTTTTTCTCTCTTTTTTTTCTCTCTATCTATCTCTCTTTCTCACTATCTCTCTCACTCTCTCTCTCTCTCTCTCTCTCTCTCTCTCTCTCTCTCTCTCTCTCTCTCTCTCTCTCTCTCTCTCTCTCTCTTTTTTTTTTCTCTTTTTTTTCTCTCTATCTCACTCTCTCTCTCACTCTCTCTCTCACTCTCTCTCTCACTCTCTCTCTCTCTCTCTCTCTCTCTCTCTCTCTCTCTCTCTCTCTCTCTCTCTCTCTCTCTCGTACTAATAAAGATCAGTCCAGCGAAGGTAATTTACGAATTATGCGTCCTGTCTAATTCTTCCTCACAGGAACTATACACGTATTCTACAGCAATCTTGAAGTCGTTAGCTGTCGGCAACGACAGTCTAAAATAGAGAAAGAGACCAGTGCGCTTCCCACACAGTCATGAACAATTATGCTTCCTCCCAGTTTCTCCCTTACGGCATCCATTAGTATTGTATGGTAGCCTTAGGAAAAAGTGGTATCGTCTTACACAAACTATGTCCTTTACAGGCAGTTGGCTTTGCGAAAGTCTTTTCACCAAAAATTCAATGCCAAAGCTGCTTCGTGAAGCGAGCTTCGTGGGGTAGAATTCGCGTAGTCGATTTCGTCGATTCATTATCAGGCTTCAGTTCACCTGTGGACTTACTTACTTTACTCAAGTCAAGTTTTATTCCGATAAAAACCCCGTGAGGGTACATGGAAAATTAAAAAACACAATAAAAACACATTTCATTCAACACCAAATAAAAGGAACTAAAACAAAAAGAAATCAGACTATGTACAGAAAAGGGAGTTGAGGGGTGAGGGAGAGCAAAAACAATACAAGAAACAATTCAACAATAATAATAATAAATAATAATAATAATAATAATAATAATAATAACAATAATAATAATAATAATAAAACACTACAAGTGCAAAGTGATTACATACATTTCTTTACTATGGGAAATGGGGGGAAGGGGGAGGGGGGGGTGATGGGTGAGTTAACATAAGGACAAAAATACTATTACAAACAACACAAAACAGATAACGGAGTATAAAGCTAAAAGAGAATTACATTTTACTCGCTTCTCAAACAGTCCATGACAAGTGTCATGAACTTTGCGAGTTTTAGCAATAAACTCTTTTTTGTAGTGGAAAAAAGCTCTCTGAATTTAACTGAATTGGGGCGGGCATAATAATAGCACCGTAACAACTGTTTTCTATAATTGGTAAAAAAAGGACATACAAAAATATAATGGAACTCGTCCCCAAGGTCACCTGATGAACATTTGTGACAGATTCTGTCTTGTCTGGGAATACCAAGAGTCCTACCTTTTTGTATAGGCAATTTATGATTCAGTGTTCTAAATTTTAAAACAGCGTTTGCTAAATTAACCGGCAGGATGGACAAGTACTTTTCAAACTCAAAATTCTCTTTATACATTCTATAATTATAATAAAACTCATTGTTATTTATTTCTGAATGCCAGGTTTGGACAAATTGGTCTTGTAGCCTATTTTTCATCAGTGCTTTGAAAGTATTAAAATAACCACCATCCGTTACATTATCGATAGTTTGATTGTGCCAAAAATCACTAAAGCCTAACTCATTTAGAACACCATGGACAGAAAGCAAAAATTTTGACTTGTATACACCAGATTCATACATTTTAAACAAAAAACGATATGTCACACAAGAAAGTTTGTCAGAACCATTAGAAAATGCAAGTTTGTACCAAAAATTCAACATACGACATTTCGCTTGAATACTTACAGGGAACTGACCTAATTCACCCAAAACCATGTTTGTTGGTGTTGATTTGCCAACTTTCAAAATCATCTTAAAAAATCGTATCTGTAATTTGTTAGCTAGATCAGACATGTAAGGGCACCATACTTCAGAACCGTAAAGTAAAATAGGGACCACAGTTTTTTCAAAGAGGTCAATTTGGACATCAAGAGGCAAAAACAGTTTTCTAGTTTTACGTAATAAAGCAAACATGGCCTTGGAGGCACGGTCATACAAATTCTTCTGTGCAACAGTAAATTTACCATTGTAGCTAAATTTAATACCCAGGTATTGAAAATCATACACAATATCAAGTTTCCGACCATTGAATGTAAATGTCGGAACTTTTCTTACTTTCCCTCTTGAGAAAATCATTACTTTTGTTTTAGTTACATTCAATTTCAAAAACCAATCTTTACAATATCTGTCCATAATATCTAGAGCGATCTGCCCATTATGCCGGTTGGCATGTAGGGCAGCAACGAAGGACCCCCCCTCCTGTGTGTCCTGGACGAGCCTCTGGATGTTACCCCACGTATCAGCCCTGAAAGTCCAACAAATGGTGTACTCGCCTTTAGCTAGTGATTCTGAAAATTTACTAGCCAGGGAGAAAACTTTACTAGCCAAACCAATAATTTGTTTCAGCACATCTACTCGCATTTGGCGAGTAGATGAACGTATTAAACAATGGCGACTGCACGTGAGAGGGAACAATAAAGAGACCAAAAAGCAATGTACTCACGTTAAAATGACGAACACGGAACAGCGACGTTTCGACCTAAGGGTCTTCTCACCAGTTACACGTTTTTACTCGCCATGGCGAGTAAAATACTCGCCACTTTCAGGCCTGCGTCTGGTTCAGGGCCTTGAGATCAGGGCCTTAACCTCCTTCAGTTCTCCTTCTCCGTCCACCGTTCGTCGTGCCGGTGGACACTAATAATCTCTTTGTTAGCCAGGTGCCAGCGTCTTCCTTGTAAGGAGTTGCTTGTGACAGTACTGGGCAGAATATACCTGCGCAGTTTCAGCGGCACAGACGACGCACGGCCTATTATCTATGCCGCGATAGGGATTATGACGAGTACTTGGCCTGTTTTCCTTTTATGCAACGTGTAGCGGGCTGGGATAAGCTGCAGTGCGTCGTCGGTCCTGCTGAAGTTACATATGTGAGCGGAGCCCCTAACCTGTCATTTTCGAGTTCATTGAGTGTCCCAGGCACATCTTTGTCACCAATACAAAGGTGTTTGGACATTAGGCCACAAAAAAAAGTTGTATGTTTCTGGTCACCCGACCCTACCTAGTTTTTTCCCGCCGACCCTAGACTTTTTTTTTTATTGCATTTGTACAAAAAAAGCAAACAAAGCGCGTCAAAACGAAAGTAACAGACGGCAGACGACACAAGGCGGATAACCCCGCATTCCTTTTGTCTCATTTGTTTTGTAATGTGTTGTCTTTCTCTTTGTATAGTAAGTCCAGTCTCTTTGCGACACTGTATAGTTATTTTCTACCCTGACAAAAAACAAAAACAAAAAACAAAAAAATCCCTACCTACCTACCCTATTTTTTTTTTAGCCATGTTACCAGAAACATACAACTTTTTTGGGGGGGCCTTAGTGTGACTCTTGTGCGTATAGAGACAAATCTCGTACAGCATCAAACGAATCTTAAACAAATGAGGCAGAGCGCTGTTTAGAGATCTGATCAACAGAGGGAAGTGGGCGCTCTAAATGCATACAATATGTGTAATAGAGTAAGTGAGAGTCATTCGGAACCAACCTCCTGGCACTTGAGAGAATAACAAGCATTGACATGAACAAGTGAATTTCATCCTCAGCTTTCTCCCTTATTTCTCCCTTACGGCAGCTGAGGATGAAAGTCGCTTGTTCATTTCAATTTTCGCTATTCTTTAGGGTGCCAGGAGATTGGTTCCGAATAACTGTCACTTACTCTATTACACATGTCGTATGCAGTTAGAGCGCTTACTTCCCTTTGTCTATCAGAACCCGTACAGCATAATTTTCAAAATATGCATCCTCTCTATCCCACGGGAACTTATCCCGCGGCAATCATGAAGCCATTCTGTCAGCAGTGAGAGTCTTGTATTGAAAAACGTCCTCTCTATTTCTCCCTTACGGCAGCTGTAACTATTGTATGGAAATCTCGAATGCGTCCAGGCATCGACAAGAGACCTTTACATATAGAGCCAAGTCCAATAAAGTGTCAAAAACGATTAATGCATTCTCTCTATTTGTCCCATACGGCGGGCTTTATTATGGATAATTATTGTATGGCGATCTTGAAGTTATTCCGGCAGCAGTGGTTTTCTGGTAATGGAAGCTAGTGAACGTGAAGTGTCATTCGGTATTATACTTCCTCTCTATTTCTCCCTTGTGACAGCCATATCGTACTGCAACCTTTAAGGCTTCCATGCAGTGGCAAGAGTCCTACACATGTACAGAGACCAGTCTACTAAAGGTGTTGTCAAAGATTTGTGAATCCTCTTTATTTCTCCGTTACAGCAGCTATGGTATTGTATGGCAACCTTGAAGTTGTTCTGGCAGCAGTGACTTTCTTGTAATGGAACGCGTTTGACCTTCATTTCGACTGATATGTCCTCTCTATTTATCCATTGCGGCAGCCATATTGTACTGCAATCTTGAAGACTTCCAGGCAGTGTCAAGAGTCCTCTACGTATTGAGTCTAGTCCACTAAAGTGTCATTCATGATCCTCTCTATTTCTCTCTTACGGCAGCCATAATTATTATATTGCAATCTTGAAGTCGTTCCGGCAGCAGTGGTTTTCTTGTAACAAAACCCTTTTGACCGTTAAGTGTCATTCCGATTTATGCATCCTCTTTATTTCTCAAATACGGAACTCATATTGTACAGAAACTTTGAATGTGTTGGGCTGAGTTGACTCTTTCACGCATCAAGACAAGACACGTACAGTATAATTTTTCATTATATGCATCCTCTCTATTTCCCCCACAAGGGAACTGTAATGTACACCAACCTTGACGGTGTTCTGACAATAATGACAGTCTTGCATGGAAACTCGTCCGTTTTGCGAAGTATGCGTCCTCTCTTTTTCTCCCGCAACGGAACTGTGTTGTACGAAAACCTTGAACATGTTCTGGCAAAACGAGTATGGAGAATCGTTCGTCTTCCAAATTATGCGTCCTGTTTCACTCTTGCGACAGCCGTAACCATTGTGCGACAATCTTGAAGACGTCCAGGTAGTGGCAATTAAAAGTCCTCACAAATTATGCGCTCTCTTTACTTATCCCTCCCGGCAGTCTTACTAATTGTATGGTAATGTTGAAGTTGGTCCGGCAGTTGCGTCGTCCTTGTGACAGATCGCTTGTGGCCGTACAGTATTATTTACAAGTAAAGGATCCTCTAATTGTCTCCCTTGATTGTAGATATACTACGCAAATCGTGCAACGTCGTTCTCGCACCAGTGGCAGTGACATGAAGACACGCATCCAGTGGCCCGTCACTGCCAGATTCGAGTGCTGGGGCTGGTTTCATGGGCCAGTAACACATCCGGTCAACCGCAGTTGAACGAGGCAAATGCAGTAAGGCCAAACACAAATATGTTTTGGTTTAGGGTAACCTGACCGACACTATTTTTTCCCGCCTACCCTAAAACTTTTTTTTCATTTCTCAAAAAACAAACAAACAAAAAACAAACCTCTGGCACATTTTGCGGACCAAACCGAGACAAAACATTTTTTTTTAAAAGCCGACCTACCGCCCTATTTGTTTGGGTCATATTACCCTAAACCAACATATATTTTTGTTTGGCCTAATCCGACGAAATCGGGTTTCGTGAACATGATTTCAGTCGGCCGACTGTATACCGCTTTGCACGGGGAGTCGCGCATTCGGACAACCACGGTAGTCCGGCGAGTTACGACAGTCGAGTGACGAAGCGGGGATCTGACTGTCAGTGTGACTACTGTAAATCCATGAAAGCGGCTCCTAGTTTCTCTCCCGTTACTGCTCTCCTACCCCTATTATGCACGGTGCATGAAATAAGCGTAACAAGGCGCAGAATTAAAAAGATAGAAGAAGAAAAAAAGAAAGAAAGAAAGAAAGACGTAAAACATAAACGGCGTTCTGTAATTTTCACTATATTTTTCATTTTCAGTACTGTGTTACTTTATTAAAAATCCTAACGGCGACTGTCTCAATAGGATGGTGGTGATAAAAAACTTCTTTATCTAACTGCTGGAAAATTCGGGTTGCTTCTTTTTTAGGTGGACAACTAGCGGCAACAAGAGTCGCGCTCAACGGGTGTTTGCGTGTGTTGGTGTAATCAGCCACTGGCACCTTGGAATACTGTTCGAAGTCTTTTACACGTGCCACAGCGGTACCACCGGGTTGGAACATGGATACTGCTCTGAGTATACCCTGTCTGTACTGTAGTATAATCGCCTTTTTAACCCTGTTACGGCAGCCACGATTTACAGCAGTCTGCTTTTGTCCAGAGACTCCAAGATGACATTTCCGATGGGTTATGAGTTATTTCTAGCGCTGTTGCAATAGAGTATGATGTCATTTTTTTCGTTTGAGACTAGCGGCTACCCCTCGCGGGTTAGGGGGAGTCCCATATTGGTTGGGACGAGAAAGAATTTACCCGATGCTCCCCAGCATGTCGTAAGAGGCGACTAACGGATTCTGTTTCTCCTTTTACCCTTGTTAAGTGTTTCTTGTATAGAATGTAGTCAATTTTTGTAAAGATTTTAGTCAAGCAGTATGTAAGAAATGTTAAGTCATTTGTACTGGAAACTTGCATTCTCTCAGTAAGGTAATATATTGCACTACGTTGCAAGCCCCTGGAGCAAATTTTTGATTAGTTCTTTTGTGAACAAGAAACAACTGACAATTTTTTATTTTATTTATTTATTTATTTATTTACGAGGATTTATATCGCGCACGTATCTCACCACACAAGGCGACTCAAGGCGCATGTTACCTATTAATGCCGTGTGAGATGGAATTTTTTACACAATATATCACGCATTCACATCGGCCAGTAGATCGACTGCCTTTAGGCGCTGCATCCACCTTTCACGGCCTATTATTCCAGGTCACACAGGTGACAAGTGGCTCTATCCCATCTCCCCCTTCCCCCGTCGCAATATAACCTTCGTGGTTGAAAACGACGTTAAACACCAAATAAACAAACAAACAAACAAACAAGACTAGTGGCTTAAACATCCCTGTTGGAAAAACCCGTTCGTCTCCCGGAGGCCGGTCCGTGGGTGGTAAAAACCTTTAGTCACACCAGCAGTCCAAGAAGAGGAGAATGACGTCATCAAGTACATATTTGTCTCGGTTTCGCAATCACTGTCTGGTCGTTCTCCTCGCAACGTATATACTAGCCTAGTTAGAGAGATATTATTGACTGACCTTTTTCCCCCCTTTTTTTTTTTGGTGGAGGGGAGAGGGGGGGGGGGGGGGGGGGGGGGGGGGGGGACGAAGTTTTTGGCGAATTTGACAAATCTGGAGTATCTGGGGAAACCACTCTACCTTACTGTAGACGCACATGGCACCATTTTCTCAAAAACGCACCGCAAGTACGGTCATTCTTTCTTTATTTTATGTTTAACGTCGTTTTCAACCACGAAGGTTATATCGCGACGGAGTACGGTCATTAGTTAAATCTAAAGGAAGTGAATGCGCTTCAGGGCGCTGCCTCTCCGGCTCCGGTGTTGGAAACAACAAATATTCAAGAAGCGCCGCCTGGCGGAAAGACGGTAACACCATCTATTACGCGCCCCCCTAGTAACGTTTATCACGTACAGACACAAGGGAAACAAGAAATTCCTCCGAGGTAGGAAAAACACCCCCGTCCTTAGCATTCTCACTGCCACCAACTGAGCAGGCACTGCTAACAAGTGTGGTTATTTCCCTTTGACCATTAATATGTCCCTCTATAAGTCCTTGTAGAATCTTAATCCACCAATAACTCCCTAACCGTGTGTTTGACTGGTCCCAATTTTTGTAAGGACCGTCTCAGGAATGTATAGAACCTGTTCACCAAGTTTGGTGACGATCGGTCCGTTCATTCTTGAGATCTATATGCGAACACAAACAAACAAACAAACAAACACATCGAGCGAAACCTATACACACCCCTATACCGGGGGTGTAATAACTCAGTGGAAGTAACCCAAATCAAAGTGCTGTTTATTTGCCTATTCTACGATACTCTTGTTATGCTTTTTAAACACTTCCTTTTACAAAATGAATGCAGTCCTCCTGCGAGGTAACATTACTTGAAACGCAGAATTCTGGAAGCCATCTGAGGGCTTTTTTCCTTAGGTATTATTCCATTAAGACAGAGATATTGTGCAGCAATCCCGAAAGTTGTCCCAGCATTTTAGCAATGACAGAGTTGTGTAGAGACGCGTCTCTTACGCCTGTCCTTTAACTGAGCGAAGTCGACGACGCGAAGTATACTTCGCGAAGCTGGTCGCGCGAAGCTTTAGCACTGAGTTTCCGGTAATAATACTTGGCGAAGTCGACTTCGGGCTCAATCAAGGACCACCTTGATGTCATTGAAGCATGACGTATGGCCCCCGCTTGTCTCCCCTGCTATCGCGAATAACGTAGAGAGAGGATGCGGTTGCTAATGAATGGCTAATGGATCTGTTAGCCTGTGGCTTTGTCTCTGGGTACGGTCACGACGTGCTCGTTATTATTACCTCGTTAGGCCGTGGAGAGTGGTGGTTTTTCCTTGGGTTTTTTACGCTTGTGTGTATGAGATTTAAGAATGGTATGTGGTTGTTGTAGGTATGTGAATGTTTTGAGTGTAAATGTGTGTGAGTGTGTGAGGAGGGGGTAGGTATGGGGTGGGTGTTTGTGTATGTACAGTACGTGTGATTGTGTGTGTGTGTGTGTGTGTGAGAGAGAGAGAGAGAGAGAGAGAGACAGAGAGAGAGACAGAGAGAGAGACAGAGAGACAGAGAGAGACAGAGACAGAGAAACAGACAGACAGACAGACAGACAGACAGACAGACAGTCACAGAGAGATCTAGAGAGACA
>NW_027129482.1:0-2500 GCF_037325665.1 Littorina saxatilis | reverse complement strand
TAACTTAATTAACTTGGGTTTGCTTTTAAACACATTCAATTCATCATCAATCATAATTATCTACATTAACTATATGTGCTGGGTTGTCTACAATCCAACCTTTCCATTGTTTTGGAATTGCATTCATCACAGCGTTGTATTCAAAAAAGGTTATTGCAGGGTTTTGCTGCACAGTGATCTGTACATCTTCACATAACAGAAACTGATTTCTTTCAACATTCAACAAATCATTTATAACATTAAAACCTTTCTGGCGCCATTTTACAAAATCCAACACTTTACCTTTAAACTGAATCATTCTATTATTAAATAACAGTTGATTACCAACATCATTTCTGTCAACTTCCTCTAAACCTACATTATTCTTATTATCAAGATATGTCAAAAATACCTCTTTCCAAAAATCATTTTGAACTTTTTCGATTCCTTGTAATTCCTTTTGTGTGCAATTAATTTTTGCCAAATGATTAAAATCTGTTAATTGTTGAATGTGGCATTTTGGGATTGCACTCCAATTTTCTCGACCTGCTTCATGCAACCGTCCAATCCAATTTAAATAAAACACTTTCTGTATATCAAACATATTGATCATTTTCAATCCACCATGCTCATATTCAGACTCCATAATTTTCCTTTTTATCTTTTCAAAAGCTTTTTTATTACTATATTGTTTTTGCCATACAAATTTGTATAGTTTCGTGTTCAGCTGTGTGAGAACTTGCTTTGGAAGACCAACAGACTGCATAATATACACAAATGGGGAAGTCATAAACGTTTTAATAACTGTTATTTTTTCCTGTATACTGAGATCTCTTTTACTCCACTGTTTAATCATGGCATCAGGACTCTCCATTTTGAATTTCCAGTTTTCCTCGATGTTTTTTGCCATTTTACAACTACTAAATTTAATCCCTAAAATTTTAATCTCCTTAACAACGTGGAAAGGCAGATTAGGTTCCGTTGGTTCTCTCCCCATTCTCAAAGCTTTTGTTTTATCTAAGATTAATTGTAGCCCTGAGACTTTGCTAAATTGGTTCAATATGTTCATTGCCATGTTAACATCATCTCGGTTTTTTAAAAACAGGGTTGTATCATCTGCCATTTGTTTTATCTTTATGACCGTACCATCCTGATTAATCATGTTCGGTGTAATTATTCCAACTATAGGGCTGTTTCTTATCTTAATCGCCAACAATTCTACCGCCAAGACGAAAGCCAACGGCGAAAACGGGCAACCTTGTCGAATTCCACTAAATACGTTAAAACTCTCCTGTCTGCGTGCCTTAATGCATGTCTGTCTGTATGTCTGTCTGTGTGTCTGTCTGTGTGTCTGTCTGCG
Organism: Littorina saxatilis; assembly: GCF_037325665.1. NCBI lineage: Eukaryota > Metazoa > Mollusca > Gastropoda > Littorinimorpha > Littorinidae > Littorina > Littorina saxatilis. Next base: position 1,161 of record NW_027129482.1, on the reverse strand, counting down.
TGTCTTAATGCATGTCTGTCTGTGTGTCTGTCTGTGTGTGTGTCTGTCTGTGTGTCAGTCTGCGTGTCTTAATTCATGTCTGTCTGTGTGTCTGTCTATGTGTCTGTCTGTGTGTCTGTCTATGTGTCTGTCTGTGTGTCTGTCTGTCTGTGTGTCTTTATGCATGTCTGTCTGTGTGTATGTCTGTGTGCATCATGTCCTCTCTTCATTTTTGACTCACATGCGAAGCAAAAGTGAGTCTATGTACTCACCCGAGTCGTCCGTCCGTCCGTCCGGACGTCCGTCCGGAAAACTTTAACGTTGGATATTTCTTGGACACTATTCAGTCTATCAGTACCAAATTTGGCAAGATGGTGTATGATGACAAGGCCCCAAAAAACATACATAGCATCTTGACCTTGCTTCAAGGTCAAGGTCGCAGGGGCCATAAATGTTGCCTAAAAAACAGCTATTTTTCACATTTTTCCCATTTTCTCTGAAGTTTTTGAGATTCAATACCTCACCTATATATGATATATAGGGCAAAGTAAGCCCCATCTTTTGATACCAGTTTGGTTTACCTTGCTTCAAGGTCAAGGTCACAGGAGCTCTTCAAAGTTGGATTGTATACATATTTTGAAGTGACCTTGACCCTGAACTATGGAAGATAACTGTTTCAAACTTAAAAATTATGTGGGGCACATGTTATGCTTTCATCATGAGACACATTTGGTCACATATGATCAAGGTCAAGGTCACTTTGACCCTTATGAAATGTGACCAAAATAAGGTAGTGAACCTCTAAAAGTGACCATATCTCATGGTAGAAAGAGCCAATAAGCACCATTGTACTTCCTATGTCTTGAATTAACAGCTTTGTGTTGCATGACCTTGGATGACCTTGTATTTTGGTAGGAAAAATGTGTAAAGCAGTTCTTAGTGTATGATGTCATTGCTAGGTTTAGTTATTTGACCTTGACCCTTATGTAAAGGTCAAGGTCAAGCATGTGAGTCGTATGGGCTTTGCCCTTCTTGTTGTTACATTTAGTCAAGTTTTGACTAAATGTATTAACATAGAGGGGGAATCGAGACGAGGGTCGTGGTGCATGTGTGTGTGTGTGTGTGCGTGTGTGTGTGTAGAGCGATTCAGAGTAAACTACTGGACCGATCTTTATGAAATTT
>NW_027129481.1:25000-35000 GCF_037325665.1 Littorina saxatilis | reverse complement strand
GCTATCTCGATCAAAAACACCGAAACAGGGGGTGGGGGGGGGCACAACGGGTGGTGGTCGCGCGAGAGAGATAAGACCTGATCGGTGCCGGACAACAGAAAATCGCTGGTACAAGACATCGGCGGTATAGTGTTTAATCATGTATCCTTCTTCGACGCCCACCTCCCCCACCCAACCCCTTCTCTATTGAAATTGCTATCCGTGGTCTATGGTTGTGAATTAAGGAAGTAGACAGGCTACTGTACCAAGCAAAGAATAAAAGTACGGTGAATGCTAATGAATCGGTTTCTTGTAAAATGCCTTGTTAACATATATGCAAACGTGTTGTTATCTGATAAAGAATATGATGAATACACATTGTTACGGTTGTATGTTGATCTTATCTTGTGTGTTTTGCCACCTTTCTATTTTACCCTTCCTATTGTCTGTAGTATTTTGCTCGCGTAGACCAATACTAAAGGCACTTCTTTCTTTTCAGGCTCAGATTTGTAAATGAAAGCCTTGTACATAAATTATAAAACGATCCAAATTTACGTTTATCTTATTCTCCATCATTTGCTGATTCCAAAAACATATAAATATGTTATATTTGGATTAAAAACAAGCTCTGAAAATTAAAAATATAAAAATTATTATCAAAATTAAATTGTCGAAATCAATTTAAAAACACTTTTATCTTATTCCTTGTCGATTCCTGATTCCAAAAACATATAGATATGATATGTTTGGATTAAAAACACGCTCAGAAAGTTAAAACGAAGAGAGGTACAGAAAAGCGTGCTATTGCATTGTCCCTTGTATAGAGATATAAGATTATTGTCCATTGATAATTTGACAAATGATTATAAGTATATCGAAATATTATTGAAAGGCATCCCGCAATATTCACGAAATGTCAACCAGACCATATTTATAACTGTACAGGATTATATTAGACAGACGGGCAGGTTCCGTAAATGAGCCTCTATACTTCACTCATTACATTTATTAGACACTGTCATGCGACATGCTGCCTGACAAATTTTTCCCCATAACCTCTCTCATGTTCTTTTGTTGTTTTCCGACTTATCAATTATGTCTCGATTTATGCGCAATGTAGTGACTTTTCCTCTGATCACAATACGCATTAACTTTGTGCGAGTGTCTTATGTGCACTTATTACAATTGAAAAAATCCCCTCAAATATTGGCGCTCCAAGTCTTCTTCTTCTTCTTCTTTTTCCCTTAAGCTAGCTACTAGCTAGCTGCCCTTTCCCCACCTCCAGTATCACCAACCCCTTCCCATTTTCTGCTTGTTTGTGTATCTGTTTTGTCTTTTGTTTTGTTTTTCGTTTCCTGAAAGGAGCTAATGTACTTATTCCGCCATCATGCTAACCTTTGTTTTGTAATTACTATGATTGCTTAAAATAAGCATTATATGCTTGAGTATGTAATCATCCATGCATTGTTCTTGTCATGATTAAAATTGAATAAAGTTTTGTTTAAACCAGAAAAGCGTGCTATCCTTCTCAGCGCGAGAGAGAGAGAGAGAGAGAGAGAGAGAGAGAGAGAGAGAGAGAGAGAGAGAGAGAGAGAGAGAGAGAGAGAGAGAGAGAGAGAGAGAGAGAAGAGAGAAGAGAGAAAGAGAGAGAGAGAGAGAGAGAGAGAGAGAGAGAGAGAGAGAGAGAGAGAGAGAGAGAGAGAGACGTATTAGCATTCCCTCGGCCTCCAGTCATCACACATGTGAAGGGGCGGGGCCAAATCTCTCCATCTATAAGCAGTAACCAATCATACTGCACTGTTCGCGGGCTACACACCTCCACAAGCCGACCCGGAGGCGCGTCACTGAGCCAATGAGCGGGCTGTAACCCCGTACTTTGCGTATCAGTGCGTGTCAATCGGGACGCAGCAAGTTTAAGAACAGCGCACCAGCCCGGTGTTACTCAGTATACCGCAATCCTCTGTTCGAACAAGTTCGTGTCCTCTGCATTTGAACTCAGTGAACTTGTGGGAATTCCGTTGGACATACTATTTTACCAGCAGCTCAGTTTCTTTGCTACGTTGGACTTGGATTGTGGTGCATTTCCGTCGACAGTAGCCATTGTTTGACATCGTGCGATCGAATCATCTCTGCAGTGTTCTACACGATCTACTCGACTTTGCAATGTGAGTACTCTTGTTCATGACTGTATTTTTGTGTGAAATGATGATAACATGTTCTTCTTCTTCTTCTTCTTTTTCTTCTTTTTCTTCTTCTTCTTCTTCTTCTTTTTCTTCTTCTTCTTCTTTTTCTTTTTCTTCTTTTTCTTCTTTTTCTTCTTCTTTTTGTTCTTTTTCTTCTTTTTCTTCTTTTTCTTCTTCTTTTTCTTCTTTTTCTTCTTCTTTTTCTTCTTTTTGTTCTTTTTCTTCTTCTTCTTTTTCTTTTTCTTTTTCTTTTTCTTCTTCTTTTTCTTCTTTTTCTTCTTTTTCTTCTTTTTCTTCTTTTTCTTTTTTTTCTTCTTTTTCTTCTTTTTCTTCTTCTTTTTCTTCTTCTTCTTCTTCTTTTTCTTCTTCTTCTTCTTTTTCTTTTTCTTCTTTTTCTTCTTTTTCTTCTTCTTTTTGTTCTTTTTCTTCTTTTTCTTCTTCTTCTTCTTTTTCTTCTTTTTCCGTGTGTGTGTGTGTGTTCACAACTGAACGTATAGTAGGTATAACCAACTGTTCTTTCAAATTCTTCATGCATTGATTTTTTTTTATCTGCACTCTAAAACAATTATTTTTGAAGCTGACATTCATTCAAATAAAGAGGAATTATGGGCACTGTGTATTTTGTTCGATTTTTAAAGAGAGAGGTAGTGCACCACGAAGACAGTGTTCGCTCAAAACAGGGGACACGCCTTTTTTTTTAGAAAAAAACACCATACACTTCGTGACAGAAAGTTGTAGAGAAAGTTTCACACAATGATTCGTGATCAGGAAAACTGTTTAGTGCACCAAATATCCTTCAATGTGTCTAGTTATCTCGATTGATAATGTTGAACATAGCTGGGAGTCGTTGAAACAGACTATAGTTTTTGAAATAGACCTTAGTGTATTTTTAGGTTGATGAACAAATCTGTATGATGCTAAATATGACTTTCCGGATTTAACGTATGAAAGAACCCATTGTTATTCAGCGAATTAAGACATTTTCCCAATTACAGTGGTTTCGTGGTTTGTAAAATCATTTGAACATTGTTGTAAACACAAATTCGTACATCTTTCGACGTTATGGTTTTACGAAAGCATTTGATCAAAAAATAGTTAGTGACTGAGAGCGCTAAAAATAGCTCCGAAGTAGCGAGGTTGGTGTGTTTCATCTGCATTTTTGAGTCTTTTGCACACTGGGGCGGGGATATAGCTCAGTTGGTAGGCGCGCTGGATTTGTATTCAGTTGGCCGCTGTCAGCGTGAGTTCGATCCCAGGTTCGGCGGAAATTTATTTCACAGAGTCAACTTTGTGTGCAGACTCTCTTCGGTGTTCGAACCTCCCCCCGTGTACACTACATTGGGTGTGCACGTTAAAGATCCCACGATTAACAAAAGGGTCTTTCCTGGCAAAATTGCTTAGGCACAGTTAATAATTGTCTACCTATACCCGTGTGACTTGGAATAATAGGCCGTGAAAGGTAAATATGCGCCGAAATGGCTGCAATCTACTGGCCGTATAAAATTTCATCTCACGCGGCATCACTGCAGAGCGCCTAGAACTGTACCCACGGAATATGCGCGATATAAGACTCATTGATTGATTGATTGATTGACTCTGGTGCCAATGTAAGTGATCAGGACGGTAAGAGTAACGAACGAACCACCAAGAAATCGTATTTTCAGCAGGGTGCACTCTATTTTTCAAGTCTTGATGATCCTGAATATATCATTTTGCACAAAACATACTCAATAAGAAAAGGGTACGAATTCTTCAAAATTGCGGTGCACCTCGGGGTCGATGTCTGCTCTTTAATCGTAGGTCAGTTTTAAACACCAAAAACAACGCAAAAGACACGTTCAAACTGTCTAACTCCACAAGGTAAAAGCGTGTTATTTTGTCTCCCTGTTTTGGGGACTTCCGATTTTCCGCGAGAGTTACCTTCTCTTAGCTTGGTTATGTCTACGTATAGCTTAGGTTTTCGTATCATATGTAAGAGTGCAATATGAGTGTGTGTGTGTGTGTGTGTGTGTGTGTGTGTGTGTGTGTGTGCAAGATGGCACGCGGACTCATATACATATATATATATATAAGAGTGCAACATGAGTTTGTGTTTGTGTTCACTACTTAACGTATAGCCTAGGTTCTCGTATCATAAGTACACGCATGTGTGTTTTTGCCAAGGCCCCTCATCTTTCAATTGGTTGTTTGTTGCGCTTGCTTTTTGAATATTCCACAAAATAGATGGGATAATACATAGTAGTAATTCCTACGTTTATTTGTTTGCTTGTGTGTACGCTGTTGTATGTTTGTGTGTACATTGTTTTATGTCCGTTAGTTTGCAAGTTGACATAGCTCGCTAAATGTATGAATATGTTAACACATTTCTATTTCCCCTAACTAATTTCGGTATTGTCATTCTTGTTTTCAGATGGGACGAAGAATTGATACTCGTACCAGACGAGCATTGTAAGTAAACATATTATCTTTCTACCTGTACTTGTTGTTGTTAATGTTATGTTATCCAACTGCCATTGCAACAGTGTATGCGTTCGTGAATCCCATTTATTACTTTAAATGGTCGTTGTTTGTGGTTTCATTTGTAGCATTAGGTGCGTACACATTCTTAGCGTGGGTGAATGTGGCTGTCGGGGTTTTGGTAAGCATTGTAGCAGAGCGTATGCTGACATATAATGGTGTTAGACCAAGGAAAAACACATTATGCATTGGTAGATGTTACCGTCCAGACACGATGAACCTACGTTTAAAGTGCCAGAAGATTGGTTTCAAATAACTCAAACTTACTCTAAATTGCACATATCGTATGCATTTAAAACGCTTGTTTGTTTGTTTGCTTAACGCCCAGCCGACCACGAAGGGCCATATCAGGGCGGTGCTGCTTTGACATATAACGTGCGCCACACACAAGACAGAAGTCGCAGCACAGGCTTCACTGATGTCTCACCCAGTCCTAGCACTAACCCCATAATGCCAGACGCCAGGCGGAGCAGCCACTAGATTGCCAATTTTAAAGTCTTAGGTATAACCCGGCCGGGGTTCGAACCCACGACCTCCCGATCACGGGGCGGACGCCTTACCACTAGGCCAACCATGCCGGTGATATTTAAAACGCTTACTTCCCTTTCTTAAATTGATGAACCCATTTTGGACCAAAGTGTTTACAACATAAAATCTCTTGCAAATGTTCTTAACGTATCTTCTATCTTTTTTGTCAGCATCGAAGCCCTGAGGCAACACAGAAGATACCGGATGCTGCAGGACAGAGTCAGCCGGCTGGTGGAGGCAGGCAGCATAGAGGAGCATCTCAACGACCTACTGAAGCCATCGACGCGTCGGAGAGACCGGCTCTTCCAGGTGAACGGCAGACGAGTCCCCTACAGCCTGACTCTGGCATACCACCTGGCGCAGCTCTTCCCCGACACCCAGGCCGAGGTCTACGTGAGGAACGAGAGCGGAGGGGATCCGGTTCTGGTGCAGCGTGCCTGGGTGGAGGCCCTGAACGAGCCTGTGCCTTCTTCCCCTGGCGAGGCTGACCATGCTATGGAAATGATCACCGCTCAGCCTGCCTACACCTGGCTTCGTCACCAAGCTCATGGTGCTGCTCGGCAAGGTCAACTTCCAGGTTTCACGCAGCAGGGTCAGGACTTCTCTGTACAAGGACAGGACAGTGTCCAGGCGCATCATCAGCTTGTCAACGCACAGGATGATCTTATCTCAACCCCTGCAGCTGGGCTTTTTTCACCCGCTTGGGAAAGTCAGGAGCCGTCTTCCTCTGCTTCTGACATCATGGAAGTCGTCAGCAACAACCAGCATGACGTCAGCAACACGAGTCTCAGCGACAACAGCAGCGACAGTGACATCACTACCCCCGTCAGCAGTCGTGAAGATGGTTTGGGAGGCTTGAGGAAAAGAAAGAGAGGTCCAGTGGTGTCTAGGGACGATTCTCGAGAAAGCAAAGCTAAGAGGAAGCTCAGCTTTTAAAGATTTCCCATACGATTTCAAACTGTTGCTGCATTCTTACGTTTCCCTTAGTGGGACCTAGCTTTTGAACTGTTTCACTATTAAAGATCAGTTTTGAACTCAATGACTATATATGATCCTGCATTATTTCAAAGTAGTTGGACCACTTATCTTTTGCCACTGTTTCGGCAGGAGCTCAGATTTTGATCTCTCTCACATTTTGGTGAGTCTAAACATTTCACTATATGCACTCCGATAAAACTCTTCCTCAGTTCCTGTGATTCAGCATTTTGAAGACGTTCGTTTCACTCAGCTCAGCTTTTGAACATTTTCACCGTCGAAGCTGGTTTTCGACTATTTGACTATGACTGCAGTTAATGCTGACTACCTTCGCTAACCAATTTGCAACATGTGTACCATTCGCCGTCGATGTCTTTCATTTTGATTCTTTGTGCTTGGCGCTTTTGAACTCTTGCACAGTGATTCCGCATTTACTGAATGAGTGCATTTCACTCTTTGAAGCTTTTTTCTCAGTGTTTGCTTAGTGTGCGTATCCATGTGTCTTTCTGACAGTCTGACTGGTCAGGTGTCGTAGATTGTACTGTGATAATGTATGATCTGTCTTTCTTACAACCAAAGTATTAGAAGGTAAAGTTTATGGTGGGCACTAACGCCGTGTTGCCGAAGTTACAATTATGCCAAATGATGTACCGGATGATATAATTAACTTTACTACTGTTGACTGCCAATATTCGGTGCGCGATTTTTGTCGGTTCACTTGAAACAAAAAGTTAAAATCTTACCCAAATAACAACTAATTCGTCTAAAATGTGGCTTGCACACACAAAACACACGTACACATTCAGACACACACACACACATACACAGGAATAAAACGGAAACAAATATTATACTATGAGTCTTTCACCCTGTATATAAATGCGTTGTCGATAAGTGATAATTCCGTGCTGTGAACGATGGCAATGATGTGCTGTCAAGAAGTGATTTATAAACTGTTATTGTAAATATGACGCTCAAAAAACTAGTATGACGTCTCTGTATTATTAATATGTGGTAACCGCCAATGGTCATTATCAAATTCCGCTGAATGCCTAAAATTCTCTTTTTTCTGTCGTTTCTGACGTGAGAATTGTGTTGTCTGCTCAAGAAAGGCTCCGTTTACGCTCTGCTTTGCGAAGGGGAGCAATCGAGTTGTTGTTCCTCAAATCTGTATTGCCTTTGTCTCTCCCTTGACAAAGGGGGTAACTGGATAGGTGTTCCCTGAATGTGTTTGCCTATCTCCCTTTGCTGCTGTACTTTTCTCTCGCTCTCTCTCTCTCTCCCTCTCCCTCTCTCCCTCTCTCTCTCTCTCTCTCTCTCTCTCTCTCTCTCTCTCTCTCTCTCTCTCTTTAGCTCTCTCTTCCTCCTACTATCTCTCTCTCTCGCGCGCTTTCTCTCTCTCTCGCTCTCTCTCTCGCTCGCTCGCTCTCTCTCTCTCTCTCTCTCTCTCTCTCTCTCTCTCTCTCTCTCTCTCTCTCTCTCTCTCTCTCTCTCTCTCTCTCTCTCTCTCTCTCTCTTGCATTGTACAGAACAAAGCACTCGGTGTCCAAGGATGACAGAACATTGTATTGCTAGATCGCGCCTAATTATAAATATTACGTTGTATTACAAGTGGTGCGCTTACATGTTCTGAACCAAACACCAAGGACTGCGATTTCGTATTTACTTGATGCTAGCGTGTAGGATGTCATTGGTTTGTTTTTCTGTGTGCCCCTGCCTGCTATTAATAAGAGTGAATTTTACTTGGCACTCAATGAGATTATCATCCCTGATAGCGCTCTAATGTGAAAGCAGCTGTATGTACTCTTGTAATATAAGACTTTACGAGCAAGCAATCTCAACCTGACTGAAAGAAAATGTGATGGGTTCATTGAACACTTTTGGCGGATTTGTATTATAGTTGTGTTATTGCACAGTATTGCCTCTAGTCACGATGGATTGTCAATGAATTTGTATAATACACTGAAATATATCACCATAATATTGAGTTCATGTGTGAGTGTGTGTGTCTCACTATGTTTGTCTCTGTCTCTATCTCTCTATCTAGCGCGCGCGTGTGTGTGTGTGTGTGTGTGTGTGTGTGTGTGTGTGTGTGTGTGTGTGTGTGTGTGTGCTATGATAAACAAAAAGTTAAACATTGCACAGCCATTTTTTAAAGAAACAGCTTCTTAAGGTGGCGGCAGTTCTACCTAAAAAATGACCAAACATCGGGGTTTTTTTCCTAATTAAATCATGTTGGGGTGTTTAGAGCGACAAATAACCACATTTGCACCTGCAGCAAATTGTTTTTGCTCCCATTTGCGGTGAATGAACACGAAAACACTACATCGCTATCAACCCCTTTGCCTGTAAAATAATTATTGCTCCCTCGACATTTTCAGTGGTTTTATAATAATATCTTCTGAACTATTCAAGATAGACTTTTAGTTTACATCATTGGCAGGATACGGAACCTCCCCCAAAGACTGTTGTCCAAATCAACTACCGAAATGGGCATGTACATAACATGAGGATAATTTCACTGACAGCTTGCATAATTTGGTTCAGAATCCTAATATATCCAACTACAAGGGTGACAGAGTACACAATACGTGCACAATATCTGCCAACATGAATTGTTACGTTTATTCATGTAACCCAGTTCAGTATTAAACCAATGGATTTCTATTCATACCGGCTGAACACATGGGGTTTTAGCTATCTCTCCTCAAAATTGTGTCAAAATCCACCAACATTTAGTCCATATAGCTTATCTTCGTAATGATGTTGGTACCCGTTGCTAGGTAGAACTGCCACCTTAATCATTCAGTTTTACAGAAGCACGTCGAAAAGAAGAGACACACAAGATGACAATTATGGAAAGCCGTTTGGCTCATAACCATTACACGTGTAATAAAACATAAATACACGCGTAATAAATGATTAATACACGTGTATTTATTTCTTATTGCACGTGTAATTTATCTTTTTATATTTAGTCAAGTTTTGACTAAATATTTTAACATCGAGGGGGAATCGAAACGAGGGTCGTGGTGTATGTGCGTGTGTCTGTCTGTCTGTGTGTCTGTGTGTGTGTGTGTGTGTCTGTGTGTGTGTGTGTGTGTGTGTGTGTGTGTGTGTGTGTGTGTAGAGCGATTCAGACTAAACTACTGGACCGATCTTTATGAAATTTGACATGAGAGTTCCTGGGTATGAAATCCCCGAACGTTTTTTTCATTTTTTTGATAAATGTCTTTGATGACGTCATATCCGGCTTTTCGTGAAAGTTGAGGCGGCACTGTCACGCCCTCATTTTTCAACCAAATTGGTTGAAATTTTGGTCAAGTAATCTTCGACAAAGCCCGGACTTCGGTATTGCATTTCAGCTTGGTGGCTTAAAAATTAATTAATGACTTTGGTCATTAATAATCTGAAAATTGTAAAAAAAAATAAAAATTTATGAAACGATCCAAATTTACGTTTATCTTATTCTCCATCATTTGCTGATTCCAAAAACATATAAATATGTTATATTCGGATTAAAAACAAGCTCTGAAAATTAAATATATAACAATTATTATCAAAATTAAATTGTCCAAATCAATTTAAAAACACTTTCATCTTATTCCTTGTCGGTTCCTGATTCCAAAAACATATAGATATGATATGTTTGGATTAAAAACACGCTCAGAAAGTTAAAACAAAGAGAGGTACAGAAAAGCGTGCTATCCTTCTTAGCGCAACTACTACCCCGCTCTTCTTGTCAATTTCACTGCCTTTGCCATGAGCGGTGGACTGACGATGCTACGAGTATACGGTCTTGCTGAAAAATAGCATTG
>NW_027129481.1:0-15000 GCF_037325665.1 Littorina saxatilis | reverse complement strand
AAGGTAACAGTCTGTCAATGTGATACGCCTTTGAATCTTTCTTTGGTCTAGTTTTAATAAGGTATGTCAAATCATCAATCTTGTTGGTGATGATATACGGTCCTTTCCATTTTGACGTCATTTTAGTACACACACCTATCTTCCTGACAGGGTTGAACAACCAGACTAATTGTCCTACACTCAGTTCACGTTTTCTGGTTTTCATGTTGTAGTACTTCTCTTGATGCACTGCACTTTTCTTTAAATGTTTCCGCGCATGTTCATATACTTTTTGAAATGTCTGTTCCAGGTTTGCAGTGTAGACATCTGGGGAAACATCTTCTTCTTCAGCTCCGGGTCGTCCAAACACCAGTGACATCGGTAGTCTCGCCTCACGTCCCAGCATCATTCGATTTGGAGTTATACCTGTACTGCAGTGAACCGACGATCTGTATGCTGAGGCCAGCAGAGGTAAGTAGATATCCCAGCTTTTCTGGTTGTTTTCGCAGTACGCCGTTAACATAGCAGCCAGTGTTCTGTTGAATCGTTCTACAATTCCATTTGCTTGAGGCCGCATGCTTGTAGATCTGGTCTTGTTTATCCCCACTAGATTACACATTTCCTTGAATAACACTGATTCAAAGTTTGTGCCCTGATCAGTGTATAGTGTTAGTGGATACCCAAATCTGCTTGCGAAATGAGTAATGAAGGCTTGTGCTACTGTCTTTGCTTCTTGATTTGGAATTGGTATTGCTTCTGTCCATCGTGTGAATTGATCTGTGATGACCAAAATATGTGTGTTTCCCATCACTGTTTTGGGAAAAGGTCCACATATGTCTAGATTCACTCGTTCCAGAGGTTCACCAACTCCACAATGTCCAAGTGGAACATGTTTTTGATGAGATTTTCGAGCAGCACACTTATCACATTGTACACAGTAGCGTTTGATACAATCATCCATGGCTGGCCAATAATATGACTGTTTTATTCTCTCTCCTGTCTTTTCAGATCCAAGATGACCAGCGGTGGGAACGTCGTGATGATTCTTCATAACATCTTCTTGCTTTGACTCAGGTACGATCATTTGTAGTCCTGTATCTTTATCATTCTCAAGACGCTTTCTGCAGAGAATACCATCTACTATACATAGTCTGTCCCACTGAGCCCAAAGTGTTTTTGCCTGAGAACGTTTTGTAGAGAGATCTGCCCATTTTGGTCGCTCCTTTGATTTCATCTTCGCAGATAGAAGTGGTTCAATATCTTGATCTTCAAGTTGAGCTTGGCTAAGTTCTTCTGCATTCCATCCGTCCAGAGATAATGGATGAAATCTGACTTCAAAATCAGGTTTTTCTGTACTTGATGATGAGTCTAGAGTCTTACTGCATGACGGTTTCTGTTCATCTTCCACAATCATAGCTATGTTGGGGTTTTCTTGCTTAACTTGCTTGCTTGCAGAACTGAGGATATCAGAGAAAGAGAATTGAACTGCTGTTGGTCTTAGTTCATCATTCTTGGTTCTCCGTTGTGTCAAAGTACATGCAACAAAGTTTTCTTCTTTCATTGTTTCTTGATCTCTTTGTTGTTGTCTCAGGCATGATGTACAGGGTTTTCTGCTCAAAGCATCTGCATTGGAATGTTTCAACCCAGCACGATGAACAACATTCAGATCATATGTTCCCAGTTCCTGTAACCATCTTGCTGTTTGACCGCTAGGATTCTTCAGATTTTTCATCCAACTCACTGCAGCGTTATCAGTTCGTATGGTCACCTTCTGTCCATACAGGTAGTGATGAAATTTCTTCAGTGCTTCCACTACTGCTAGTAATTCTTTTCTGGTCACACAATAGTTTTGTTCAGCTTTCCCATGAGCTTTACTCATGTAGGCAATGACTTTTTCTTGGCCTTCTTGTATTTGAGAAAGTACTGCTCCCACAGCTGTGTCACTAGCATCAGTGTCCAAAATGAAATCTGAGTCAGGTAGTGGATATGCCAAAATCGGTGCTGTAGTAAGTTTTTCTTTCAGTGTTTTGAAAGAATCTTGACAATCTGAAGTCCATTCAAAATGCCGATTTTTCTCGCAGGCTTGATGTAATGGTTTTGCAATTTTGGCAAAATCTCGAACGTATCGACGATAATAGCCACAGAGACCAATGAAACTTCGAACTTCTTTTGTCGACTTTGGTGTAGGCCATTCATCCACTGCTTTGATCTTCTCTGGATCAGTTTTCACTCCATTTTCACTGACAACATGTCCAAGGAACTGAATTTCCTTTTGAAACAAGTTACATTTTGACGGTTTGAGTTTCAACTTTGCCTCTTGAAATCTTTGTAGCACGTGTCCCAGTCTTTCAACTCCTTCTTCAAAGGTTTTGCTTGGAACGATAGTGTCATCTACAAACAGCAAACATTCTTCCCATTGTAGGCCTCTGAGTACGTTTTCCATGAGTCTTTCAAATGTAGCTGGCGAGTTTGACAGACCGAAAGGTAAGACATTGAAGTGGAAAAGTCCCATCTTGGTAGCAAATGCAGTTTTCGTTTTAGACTGTTCATCCATAGGAATCTGCCAGAATCCACTTTGTAGATCAACTGTTGAGAACCAATGGTTTCCAGCTAACGCATCAAGACAGGTGTCGATTCTTGGGAGAGGATAGGCATCTGACACAGTTATGTCGTTTAGACGTCTATAGTCCACACAGAATCGTATTGTTCCATCTTTCTTCCTGATGAGAGTAACTGGAGATGACCAACTGCTGTTTGATGGTTCAATGACATTTCTTTTCAACATCTTCTCCACTTCTTCTTTTTCTGCTTTCGCTAATGCCAAAGGTTGTTGCCGGGGTGGTAGTTTGACTGGCCTTGCTTCTCTTGTATTGATTTCATGAGTAACTTTATCTGTCAAACCCATGTCATCAGAAGATGTGGCGAAAACGTCTTGATATCGTATCAACAGCTGTTTCAAACTCTGTACTTGATGAGGTTCTAAATGTTCTGTACTTCTTTTCAACAGGTCTTGTAGATGTTCAGGAATCTGATCACTTCTGTTATCTTCTTTTGTAATGTTTGTAGATCTCACCTCTTCTGGTTGCTGCTCATACACCGATTCACATCTTCCAAGTTGTTGATTTGGGTACAATATCACATCTTTGTCGGTAGTGTTCACTATTTTTGCAACAAGGTTGACTTTGCTTTGTGTCAATGCTGGTAGTAGAACAATACCTCTGTTGTGTACAATTGTAGAAAGTGGTTCCATGTACAGCAGTTGATTCAAGTGTTCTCTCTCTGGTATTTGCACTGAAATCCATCTCACAGTATGTGCAGGTAGATTTGTTGTAGAAGTTGCTTGAATTTGGCCAATCATTTCATGTCTTCCAATACAACAGGAAAGTGTGTCATTTTGAAGTTGTATTTTCAACTTTTTGAAGTCGATTTGACAGCAATGTTTTAGAAGAAAGTCTTGCCCTAGAATGCCATCAACTGGAATGTCACAGACTATAATCACATGTTCAAATGTGCTTTGTCCCAACGTGATTTTAAACACTGCTGATCCTTGTTGCTTAATTGCTTGGCCATTCACAGCAACTAATGGAGTGGACACTTGAAGAGGTGAAATACTGTTTTTGTTAAGTTTATCAAAAACTGACGTAGAAAGAAGAGTTGTAGTGCTTCCACAATCAACTAGAAAGTTGACTCTTTCTTGGTTCTCTACCAATACAGAAGTATACATTCCATTGTCAGTATCACTAATTTTTGATCCCGATACACCAATTCTTCTTGGTACATCTTCTTGTGTTTTATCTTCTTTCTCTTTGTTTTCCTGTTCCGTAGTTTCTTCTTTCTTCATGTTGCGTTGACTCGGTTGAGTATCCTCCCTGTTTTCCTGTTTCGTAATTTCTTCTTTCTTCATGTAGCGTTGACTCAGTTGAGTATCTTCCCTGTTTTCCTGTTTCGTAATTTCTTCTTTCTTCATGTAGCGTTGACTCAGTTGAGTATCTTCCCTGTTTTCCTGTTTCGTAATTTCTTCTTTCTTCATGTTGGGTCTTCGTCGATTTACCGATTCTCGACCCTTTAAAATCGGCGGTTCTCGTTTCCCTCTCTTCTCTGTTGAGAACGTCCGTTGTGGGTTGGTCGAGTTTCAAATTGTTCCTGTTCTTTGCACTTCCTGTACAAATTACAGTCTTTCAAACTGTGGTCAGAGCGTTTACAACATGTGCAAAACTGTGTTCTCTGTCTGCAGTTTCTGGACAAATGTGTAGTCTCATTACATGTCCAGCACCGTCTGTCTCCCTTTTGTTGTTGACGATTTCGATCAGTTGTCTCCGGTGAAGAATTTATCATCGTTGATTCTTCTCCGTTGACCATGAAGATTTTCTTTTTCTGTGGTACCATGATAGCTTCATACATGTCAGCCACCTCTTCAGCTTCACGAATGGTTTGACAGTTTCTCTCCAAACATCGCCATTTTATGTCTGGACTCATATTTTTATACCATTGCTGTAGTGCAAGTTGATGTTGAGTTGATGACCCAACATTTGGATATGCCCTTTGTGCAAGTAGAAGAAGTTCATCAGAAAAGTCTGCCAATCCTTCATTTGGTAGTCTTTTTCTGTTTTCAAACTGTGTGGTCCAGTACACCCCATGTCTGGATGCTGTGCCGAATCTCTGTCGCAGTTGAAATATAAGACTGGCATATTCTCTTTTCTCATGAGGTGCTAGTCCAGCGTAGAATCTTCTAGCTTGTCCTTTCAAACAGGCTCCAAGAGTGAGTGTTCTTTCTCTCAGTGTCCAACCACCTAAATCAGCAATACATTCAAACTGATCTAAGTATGTCTCAAAGTCATCACTCCCATCGAAAAGTTGTGGTTTCATTTGTAGACCTCTTCTACTTGATCCTTTGTATGTCTTGTCTGTTACTGTTAGTTCTTGAACACCTCCAGTAGAATTATGACTATTTCCTCCCATCGGAAATTCTGCTCCCTCAGTTTCTTCATCACGTAGATACTGTTCATAGAATTGTTCAGGATTCATCATTGTTAATACTTTCTTTTCTTCTTTTGCAGAAATCAATCAAGTCCAATCCAAGCAGAATCTCCGTAAAAAGTCACTTTTGAAGAAAAGTCATTCTTCATCTGGTATAAAAGTCAAAAGACATCTCCTTCTTGTAAAATCCTCTTCTTCCACGATATCCGCTACAGCTCTGTATAAAACATGTATCAAAAGTCAATAAAGTTTATAAAAATCACCTCCAGGCTACTATGCTTCTTCTAATTTCTTCGGTTCCTCTTCTTTCTTTTTGTTGTACGTTGTCTAGTTTCTTCAGTTCCTCTTCTTTCTCTCTTGTTGTACGTTGTCTAGTTTCTTCAGTTCCTCTTCTTTCTCTCTTGTTGTACGTTGTCACAATCACATGAAGATTTTAATCCGTGAATAATCACATGAAGATAATAATCCGTGAATCAGCACATGAAGATAATAATCCGTGAATCAGCACATGAAGATAATAATCCGTGAATCAGCACATGAAGATAATAATCCGTGAATCAGCAGGGTTATTTCCATTTTTTTTTTTTTTTTTCACACACACACTTTAATCCATGAATCCACTGCAGGGTTATTTCCAAGAAATGTGTCTTTCACAAAAGAATCACAAATCCCACACTTCTGACACCATTGTAACGGGATGGGCGCGCGAGCTGTGTTGGCTCTGGTTGTTGATTGTTGTGTGTGTGAATGTTAATGAAGAATAAAGCAAACACAAATTGTTCCAGGTTTCAATGTTCAGATTTATTCATCTGAACAAATTCGTATCAAACTTCAATATATCAGTGCATCGTTCATTCACATATAAAAATAGGCATGACATATGATGACCTTGTTCTGGACTATCTTCTTTACTGTAGACTGCGATCTCTTCATGTAGCTTAGAACCTAGTGTTCTCTAACTCAATATTATATCCTTCCTAGTCCAGTCTCGAAGAAGCTGCCCCGATTTCTCCTGTCGGATAGCCCCACTTTCTTCTTGTAGACTGCTATCCCTTCCTAGTCCAGTCTCGAAGAAGCCGCCCCGATTTCTCCTGTCGGATAGCCCCACTTTCTTCTTGTAGACTGCTATCCCTTCCTAGTCCAGTCTCGAAGAAGCCTACTCGAACCACATCGTTCAGCCCAAAAGAACCCAAATCGCTAGAACATATCAGCCAAGCTAAGCCAAGCGAACAACCTTTCTCCCGTCTCGGAGAAGTACACTAAAACAACAATCCTAAGCAACCTGAATAGAACAGCATCCTTTAGAACCCGACTAGAACAACCCCGATTTCTCCTTTCCCTTCTCTATTTATCTCCTTCCTTGTTTGTTTACCTGTTACCTCTAGCTACCGCTAACGTTTCGATCGTCCGTAACGATCTCCCCTGTCTGTCTACGTTACCCCAATACATGTCCTAACAACATAAACAACATACCTTGTCTCTCCTTCCTTTCTTCTTGTTTCGTACCTTTAGCAACGAACCGACACTCTCGATCGTCTTAGAGTCAAGGCGATCGAGGATGTTTGTTTACGTTTCTCTAGGTAATTTCTAACAATGCTCAAACAACCTATCCTACCGAACTAAATCTCCATTTTACTTTCACTCAATCATTATCCTATCAATAATGAATCAATTCTAAAATGCATAACCATATTTACATGCACATTTCATTACATAATATTCTCTCATCGATGAGATCTCGTATAACACCTTCTCAAGTCAAAGCGACCAAAAAGTGTTTGTTTACGTTTCCCTAGGTAACCTCTAACAACATACAAACAATTTATCTAACTAAACCAAATCTCTGTTTCCTTTCACTCAATCATTATCTTATCAATAATGAATTAATTCTAAAATGCATGCAGTAATATTCACATGCACATTTCATAACATAACATTCTCTCATCGTTCTTCTTCGATGAGATCTCGAACAACACGTCATCTAAAATGGCGTCATCGAAGAGAAGACTATGTTCCATTGTGTTCGTTTCTTAAGAATGCGATCGATACGCACACGATTCCGAATAAAAACTACATAAACTAGTCAGCGAAAGTTTCCTGCTACGAACTGTGCAGTGATTTTCTGGTGAGTACAACCTAACACAGTTAATATCGTAACATTTGTCCACAAGTCTCCCAGTCTTTCACTTGTGTCAATGAAGAACACCTTTAGATCTGTATCACATGTTTCTCAGTGCAAAAGTTAGATCCACTAATGTTCAGGTTAAAGTTTCTGGATAATACTAATAGGGCCATCCATTACAGTATGCTCTTCGACTGATTGTGGATGAAAACCTGGTGAATTCTGTGATGAAAGAAAATTTGAAAGTTGAAGAAGAAATGCTGGAGATGGTGCCAGAAAAGGTGTCAATGGAAATTTTGGGGATTGATGACAATTTGCTGAAACAGTGGCTTACGGATGACGCTTGGGTAGCTCTTCAGCAGCTGTTGGAAGTGAAACGTTCTTCAAACATGGAGCCTGCTGAGGATGTTTGCAGAATATGTTGGCGCGAAGATCCGGATAAACATCTTGATAGAAATCCGATTGTGCAGTGGAATGAATGTTTGAGAAAATGCAACACTTGGTACCATGAAGCATGCATACATGCCACCAGCCATCCTCAAATTTGTTTCACATGCCATACTTCAATTTGATTTATAAACTGTTAACAGGGTTCCTAGATTTCTTGTTTCTTGATGCATCAATTACAAAGTACACTGAAGTGCTGCAAGTGTTAATGTTCATTGAAACATCTTGCGTCAGATTAAATCTTAATTCATTTTATACTTCTTTTAACCTGTTTATATTGTTCGGATCTTCAGATTAAATCTTAATTCCTTTTATACTTCTTTTAACCTGTTTATTTGTTATTTCCAAATTATATGTTTACTCTTAAAGGGGCACATTGTTGCAACACGGACACATCAATTTAAACATCTTGCGTCATAGTATTATTGTTCGGCTCTACACATTGTGATCAAGACTTTGATGTTGCTAATTCTGTGATTTCGACTTTACTATTATTGTTGGGATCTTCAGATTAAATCTTAATTCATTTTATACTTCTGGTAACCTGTTTATATTGTTCGGATCTTCAGATTAAATCTTAATTCATTTTGTACTTCTTTTAACCTGTTTATATTGTTCGGATCTTCAGATTAAATCTTAATTCATTTTATACTTCTTTTAACCTGTTTATTTGTGTGTGTGTGTGTGTGTGTGTGTGTGTGTGTGTGTGTGTGTGTGTGTGTGTGTGTGTGTGTGTGTGTGTGTGTGTGTGTAAGATCTGCGGATCAATAACACCAGCAAAAACAATAATTGACCTCTAAACAATAAAATACACACCCCCCAATACATTTGTTTGGGGGCTATGGTCCCCCCTGCTCCGCCGTCAGTGCTGTACGAGTATATAGAGTTGGAGCCCACTTTTTACTGGGTGTATAATAATAATAATAATAATAATACTGTTATTTTATAGCAGGATAAACCAGAGTTTTAAGGCTACGGTCTCATCCAGCTTTACAAATCCACACACACACACAAAATAATAGATAAATAAAATATATACATATATAACTATAAGAGATATAAAAATCAAACATACACATATCGCGGGATTCACCAAGACACCATGTGAAGTACGTCATACATTACTAAAGTGACGTGACCGCTGAGGATGTATGACGTACACTACACTCTTGCCTGGTTATCGATCGTAGCATACAAGTTCAAAGTGTTTTCGTGATTCGTGTCGTTAGCATATATTTGCTGGTTGAAGACCAAGCGAAACGATATCGTGCCGCTAGCATATATTTGCTAGCCAAACGATATCGTGCCGTTAGCAGCCTAACCAAACGATATCGTGCCGTTAGCAGCCTAACCAAACGATATCGTGCCGCTAGCATATATTTGCTAGCCAAACGATATCGTGCCGTTAGCAGCGGCCTTAAGTGTTACTCAGTATACCGCAATCCTCTGTTCGAACAAGTTCGTGTCCTCTGCATTTGAACTCGGTGAACTTGTGTGAATTCCGTTGGACTTGTTCTTGGACATACTATTTTAACCAGTAGCTCAGTTTCTTTGCTACGTAGGACTTGGATTGTGGTGCATTTTCGTCGACTTCAACGAACATCAAAGCTTATGTGCTTGTAGCCATTGTTTGTCATCGTGCGATCGAAGCGTTGAATCATCTCTGCAGGTTTCTTCACGATCTACTCGACTTTGCAATGTGAGTACACTTGTTCATGACTGTATTTTTGTGTGAAATGATAACATGTTTTTGTTGTGTTGTCGTCGTTTTTGCTTTGTTGTTGTTGTTGTACTTGTTGTTGCTTTTCTTCTTCTACTTCTTCTTCTTCATCTTCTTCTTTTCCGTGTGTGTGTGTGTGTGTGTGTGTGTGTGTGTGTGTGTGTGTGTGTGTGTGTGTGTGTGTGTGTGTGTGTGTGTGTGTGTGTGTTTGTGTGTGTGTTCACAACTGAATTTTTTTTCAAATTCTTCATGCATTGATTTTTTTTAATCTGCACTCTAAAACAATCTTTTTTAAAGTTGACATTCATTCAAATAAAGAGGAATTATGGCCGCTGTGTATTTTTTTCGATTTAAAAAAAAAGAGAGGTAGTGCACCACGAAAACAGTGTTCGCTCAAAACAGGGGACACGCCTTTTTCTAGAAAAATACGTACACTTCGTGACAGAAAGTTGTAGAGAAAGTGTCACACAATGATTCGTGATCAGAAAAAAGTGTTTAGTGCACCACATTTCCTTCAATGTGTCTAGTTATCTCGATTTATAATGTTGAACATAGCTGAGAGTCATTGAAACAGACTATAGTTTTTTTGAAATAGACTTTACTAACTAGGGTATCCTTTACGGCCTCACAGAAAATGTTTCTATTAGGGACATGAAATTGGTGACATGCTAAAAAGGCTGGTAAAAGTGAACAAGAAAAGGGGAGGATGACGGAGTGGGTAAGAGTGATGATGATACAAGTTTGTCAAACAAATATCGGTTCTTTTACTACTCAATGTAAATTTGTGTATGTTTGGGCAGAGACATACATAGATGTATGTATGTCTCTGGTTTGGGCTTTCACCCATTGTCTCCTAAAGCGTTTGGGGGTTTATAAGAAAACGTTTATTTTCAAAAAAAGATACTTTATAAAAAAAAAGGGTAACATTTCAGAGCCACTTTTTAAAATCAAAGGTTAAAAAAGATGATTTAGATGTATACAGCGAGAGCATAAAAACAGATATATACAGCACGTACGTCTCGTTATATTTACAGTTTAAAAGAGCTATGCCACAGTGACACACCGAACACATTCACTCACACAGATATATATATATATATCCCATGACCTCCCTTCTTTGTCTCTGTTACTTCAGTATGGGTATATATGTTGTATTTTTATAGCTCAATAAATACATCATGGACTCAAAAAAATATATGATAGTGCAGATTCCGATTTGGGCGAAGAACTACTTTGCTCCCGACCTTTGACCTCGCGCCGAACAATGTGACACATTTGTATGAAGTTCCAAAATCGTATTGCACGGCTCAGAAAACCATATCAGTTGCACGCAAAAATGAATCTCAGAACTGATCTGATGTATGAGATGCAATAAGCAAACGTTTCTTTCATTATGAAAGCAATGCAGGTGGGAAAAAACGAACATTCAACTTACAAGATAACCAGATGCTAGCGAACCAAAACAAAAACACGAGTACCCTCCCCTTGCTTCGTTAGCAGACGACTTTTGAGAATCTGTCAGACCGTCCTTACCTGGCACGGTTGGGCTTCGCTATCATCAGCTGTTTCACGTGTTTTGCGAGCAAGTCTACTCTTTTGCCTGGCTCTGCAGTAAGTCCACATTGGCGATGAAGGTATCTAAGAACTTAACATGTGTGTATTTTTCCGTAATCCAGTCATATTCTTTCAAAATGCAATCAAGCGGCGGTGACAGACTTGGGTCCTGTTTTCCTCGCACCCATACCAGTTTAGGTTCATGCAAACACACTCGCAAAACATGTAGATACATTTCAAATAGGGAGCAAATGGTTAAATCTACATATGTGTTCCCTAAAATTTGCTTCTCTGTCAATAAGACTAATTGTATAATAATGCGTTCGAAAAAAACAACGTGGAATCGATTCTGAATCGAGTCGAGTAAGCCAAATGGGGGCCAAACCGGTTTCCCCGTTCCGCCGACCTGAAACGCAAAAGAATTGTGCGCTTCAACTAAATGGATTTCTGTACGACTTCATTACTTTCTTGCAACTTATGAACCTTTACTTAAAGCTTTTAAACGGTCTGAAAGTAGTGTTACCGCGTACTTATAGATGCACTCATTCGTTTTATTTTTTCAGCGACGGTCACTTAGTTTTAAGGTTGCAAAAAGGCCAAGTCTCGCTGAAAACACTGTTTCACACTCCAGAGATCGCAACAGTGCCGCTAGTAGTCTACACTTTGTGTTTGATGGTAGAATGGGATATACAGATTACAACACTCGTGGTTTTTTATATGGCTTGTATTTCAGTCAAGACCCAGCGGGAATATCAATCGAGAGCCACTCGCCAAAGGCTCGTGTCTCCCGATGATATTCATCCGCTGGGTCTTGACTGAAATACAAGCCATATAAAAAAACACTCGTGTTGTAACCTATACATATATATATATATATATATATATGGCAAGCCCAGACACTCCAACTGCGCCGTTTTCCCGTGTAACATGCCCCTAATGGCTTTGCCGTGAGGGCGTAAAACTTTCATTTTCTCTCCAACTGCGCCCCGGCCGTCAGCCAATGGGGTTAGGGGGCCCCTTCTGGCGGCGCAGCCGGCGTGAGTGCCTGTGCCACAAATAGCGTTTACAAACTTGGTGGAATACCAAGTACTTATAATACGGACAGTTAAGAGTGATGTTAGGGTAAAATGATTTATCACATCAAAGATGTGGATGTTATTTAGATAAAAGGATTGTTTTATTTTAAAAATGGTGGTCTGCCATTTTATATTCCTTGGCTGGATATGGAGAGGGGGGGGGGGGATAATAGATGTAAGTGTATTTTTAGGTTGATGAACAATTCTGTATGATGCTAAATATGACTTTCCGGATTTAACGTATGTAAGAACCCATTGTTATTCAGCGAATTAAGACATTTTCCCAATTCCAGTGGTTTCGTTGTTTGTAAAATCATTTGATGAACATTGCTGCAAACACACATTCGAACATCTTTCGACGTTATGGTTTTACGAAAGCATTTGATCGAACAATAGTTAGTGACTGAGAACGGTCCGAAGTAGCGAGGTTGGTGTGTTTCATCTGCATTTTTTAGTCTTTCGCACACTCTGGTGGCAATGTAAGTGATCAGGACGGTAAGAGTAACAAACGAACCACCAAGAAATCGTATTTTCAGCAGGGTGCAATTTATTTTTCAAGTCTTGATGATCCTGAATATATTTTGCAGAAAAAATACTCCATAAGAAAAGGCTACGAATTCTTCAAAATTACGGTGCACCTCGGGGTCGATGTCTGCTCTTTAATCGTAGGTCAGATTTTAACACCAAAAACAACGCGAATGACACGTTTGAGCTGCCTAACTGCACAAGGTGATAGCGTGTTATTTTGTCTCCCTGTTTTGGGGACTTCCGAATTTTCGCGCGAGTTACCTTCTCTTAGCTTGGTTATGTCTCACTGATCTGAAAATAATGGATAGCGCACAGCCAATGAAACAGCGTAACCAGAGTGCCGCCATCTTACTGCACCGTACTACACTGACAAATAGGTCAAAGGGAAATAATCGTAGTTTCGAGAGTTGACAGCAGTCTTCTTTCACTGTATCGAACGGTGTCCCAAGATGGCGGATCCGGTGGCGTCAATGTTTTGATAGCCAATAAGAAGGGACGAGCAATCCATATCATTATTTTTAGATCAGTGGTTATGACTACGTACAGCTTAGGGTTTCGTATCATATGTAAGAGTGCAATATGTGTGTGTGTGTGTGTGTGTGTGTGTGTGTGTGTGTGTGTGTGTGTGTGTGTGTGTGTGTGTGTGTGTGTGTGCGTACAAGAGTGCAACAGCCCCCCGCGGGTTAGGGGGAGTCCCATATTGGTTGGGACGAGAAAGAATTTACCCGATGCTCCCCAGCATGTCGTAAGAGGCGACTAACGGATTCTGTTTCCCCTGTTACCCTTGTTAAGTGTTTCTTGTATAGAATATAGTCAATGTTTGTGATGATTTTGGTCAGGCAGTGTGTAAGAGATGTTGGGTCCTTTGTGCTGCAAACTTGCTTTCACCCAGTAGGGTGGTGTATTGTACTGCGTTGTGGGCCCCTGGAGCGGGTTTTTGATTTGTGCTTTTGTGAACAGGAAACAATTGACAAGTGGCTCTATCCCATCACCCCCCTTCCCTCCGTCGCGATATAACCTTGAACGGTTGAAAACGACGTTAAACACCAAATAAAGAAAGAAAGAGTGCAACATGAGTTTGTGTTTGTGTTGGTTTAAACAAAACTTTATTCAATTTTAATAATGACAAGAACAATGCATGGATGATTACATACTCAAGCATATAATGCTTATTTTAAGCAATCATGGTAATTACAAAACAAAGGTTAGCATGATGGCGGAATAAGTACATTAGCTCCTTTCAGGAAACGAAAAACAAAACAAAAGACAAAACAGATACACAAACAAGCAGAAAATGGGAAGGGGTTGGTGATACAGGAGGTGGGGAAAGGGCAGCTAGCTAGTAGCTAGCTTAAGGGAAAAAGAAGAAAAAGAAGAAGACTTGGAGCGCCAATATTTGAGGAGATTTTTCAATTGTAATAAGTGCACATAAGACACTCGCACAAAGTTAATGCGTATTGTGATCAGAGGAAAAGTCACTACATTGCGCATAAATCGAGACATAATTGATAAGTCGGAAAACAACAAAAGAACATGAGAGAGGCTATGGGGAAAAATTTGTCAGGCAGCATGTCACATGACAGTGTCTAATAAATGTATATGAGTGAAATATAGAGGCTCATTTACGGAACCTGCCCGTCTGTCTAATATAGTCCTGTACAGTTATGAATATGGTCTTGACATTTCGTGAATATTGCGGGATGCCTTTCAATAATATTTCGATATACTTATAATCATTTGTCAAATTATCAATGGACAATAATCTTATATCTCTATACAAGGGACAATGCAATAAGTAATGTTCAGCAGTCTCGCTGGGATAACCACACTCGCATTGAGAGCAATCCTTAAGGTGCCGCTTACATAAATCAAAATTCAAATCACTCATACCAATACGCAATCTGCAATGATGTACTTGTTCAAATCTTTCTCCAAAATAATAATGGCATGGTACTTTAAAATCAGCATTTAACAAATAATTGTTGAACTCGCTCAAGGAGGTGGTCATTTTAACGTTATCTGGTAAGGTGTTCCATAGTACAGTCGTTTTGGGATAAAAGAGTTGCGAAATAATTCGGTTCTATGAGGAGGCACATATCTTTCTAATGGTCTTCGTCTATGATACGGATTAATGTCAACTACAAGAGGGGGCAATACATTTACTAAGTACTGGGGGCATTTGTTATGTATCATCTTATGAAAAACAATTAATTTATGTCTTTTTCTTCGTTCTTCAAGGCTACATAGCCCACTTTCCTCATACAGCTTTGCATGGCTAGTGCCCTTAACTCCACCTACTATAATTCGTAGGGCTTCTAAGTGTAATTTTTCTAATGTGTTTGTGTTCACTACTTAACGTATAGCCTAGGTTCTCGCATCATAAGTACACGCATGTGTGTTTGTGCCAAGGCCCCTCATCTTTCAATTGGTTGTTTGTTGCGCTTGCTTTTTGAATATTCCACAAAATAGATGGGATAATACATAGCAGTAATTCCTACGTTTATGTGTTTGCTTGTGTGTACGCTGTTGTATGTTTGTGTGTACATTGTTTTATGTCCGTTAGTTTGCAAGTTGACGTAGCTCACTAAATGTATGAT
>NW_027129480.1:0-21516 GCF_037325665.1 Littorina saxatilis | reverse complement strand
TCTGTAGCTTTAAGTGTGGTTTGCACTGTTACACTTGGGGGGTGGGGTGTATGTATACTGATGTATCTGTAGCTGTAGGTGTGTGTATTGCATTGTAACACTTGGGGGGGGGGGGGTACATACTGATCTATCTGTAGCTGGTGGTGTGTTTTGCACTGATGCACACCAATCTTACATGGTCCAATCTTACATGGTCCAACCTTACATGGTCCAAACCTACATGGTCCAATCTTACATGGTCCAATCTTACATGGTCCAACCTTACATGGTCCAATCTTGCATGGTCCAATCTTACATGGTCCAACCTTACATGGTCCAACCTTACATGGTCCAACCTTACATGGTCCAATCTTACATGGTCCAACCTTACATGGTCCAATCTTACATGGTCCAATCTTACATGGTCCAACCTTACATGGTCCAATCTTGCATGGTCCAATCTTGCATGGTCCAATCTTACATGGTCCAACCTTACATGGTCCAATCTTACATGGTCCAACCTTACATGGTCCAACCCTACATGGTCCAATCTTACATGGTCCAATCTTACATGGTCCAACCTTACATGGTCCAATCTTGCATGGTCCAATCTTGCATGGTCCAATCTTACATGGTCCAACCTTACATGGTCCAACCTTACATGGTCCAATCTTACATGGTCCAATCTTACATGGTCCAACCTTACATGGTCCAATCTTGCATGGTCCAATCTTGCATGGTCCAATCTTACATGGTCCAACCTTACATGGTCCAACCTTACATGGTCCAATCTTACATGGTCCAACCTTACATGGTCCAACCATACATGGTCCAACCTTACATGGTCCAATCTTACATGGTCCAATCTTACATGGTCCAACCTTGCATGGTCCAATCTTACATGGTCCAATCTTACATGGTCCAATATTACATGGTCCAACCTTACATGGGCCAATCTTACATGGTCCAATCTTACATGGTCCAATCTTACATGGTCCATATATATATTATTGGACCATGTAATATTGGACCATGTAATATTGGACCATGTAAGTTTGGACCATGTAAGGTTGGACCATGTAATATTGGACCATGTAAGATTGGACCATGTAAGGTTGGACCATGTAATATTGGACCATGTAAGATTGGTCCAATCTTACATGGTCCAACCTTACATGGTCCAACCATACATGGTCCAATCTTACATGGTCCAATCTTGCATGGTCCAACCTTACATGGTCCAACCTTACATGGTCCAACCTTACATGGTCCAATCTTACATGGTCCAACCTTACATGGTCCAACCTTACATGGTCCAATCTTACATGGTCCATATATATATTATTGGACCATGTAATATTGGACCATGTAAGATTGGACCATGTAAGGTTGGACCATGTAAGGTTGGACCATGTAAGATTGGACCATGTAAGATTGGACCATGCGTGACCCAACATGGTTTAAAATCGTCACCACGAGTTTTCGTCACACCCAACAATTCAAAGTGTGGTGCAACACACGAACACTATCCAATGTTTTAGCCATTGGTTTGGATGAGCACGACAAACATTTCGTCTGCTTCTAAAGGTGCTACCGCCTCAGAACCGCAGGCGCGAAGAAAAGTTCGCAGGGATTTCCCGATTGCATAACCGGAAACGAAAGGGATCGCTACGAACTAAGTTTCGTTGGTCAATCTAAAGCTCGCTAATAAGCACCATTGTACTTCCTATGTCTTGAATTAACAGCTTTGTGTTGCATTACCTTGGATGACCTTGACCTTGGGTCAAGGTCACATGTATTTTGGTAGGAAAAATGTGTAAAGCAGTTCTTAGTGTATGATGTCATTGCTAGGTTTAGTTATTTGACCTTGACCCTGAAGGCCAAGGTCATGTAAAGGTCAAGGTCAAGCATGTGAGTCGTATGGGCTTTGCCCTTCTTGTTTATACTGCTGTAGGTGTACGGGGAGGGGGGGTATACTGCTGTAGCTGTTAGTGATTTTTGCACTGTTACGCGGGGGGGGGGGGGGGGGGGGGTGGAGTACATACTGCTGAATCTGTAGCTGTAAGTGTGGTTTGCACTGTTACACTTGGGGGGTGGGGTGTACATACTGATGTATCTGTAGCTGTAGGTATTGCATTGTAACACTTGGGGGGGGGGGGTGTACATACTGATCTATCTGTAGCTGTAGGCGTGTTTTGTACTGTTACACTTGGGGGGGGGGCGGTTTGTACATACTGATGTAGCTGTAGGTGTGTTATGTACTGTTACAGTAGGCGGGGAGGGGGGGGGGTTGAACATACTGCTGTATATGTAGCTGTAGGTGTGTTTTTCACACAGGGGGTGGGGGGGTGGGGGGGGGGGGTTGTACATACTGCTGTATCTGTAGGTCTAGGTGTGTTTTGCACTCTACACGGGGGAAGGCGGTTGAGTGTTGTACATACTGCTGTATCTGAAGCTGTAGGTATGTTTGGTACTGTTACAGTGGTGGCAGCGGGGGGAGGGGGATGTGCATAATTCTGAATCTGTAGCTGTAAATGAGTTTTGTACTGTTACAGTGGTGGTGGGGGGGGGGGGGGGTTGGGGGTTGTACATACTGCTGTAGCTGTAGGTGTGTTTTGCACTGTTACTAAGGGGGAGGGGAGGTGTACATACTGCTGTAGCTGTAGCTGTAAGTAATTTGTGCACTGTTACACTTGGGGGGTTGTATATACTGCTAGGGGCGGGGATGTAGCTCAGTCGGTAGCGCGCTGGATTTCTATCCAGTTGGCCGCTGTCAGCGTGAGTTCGTCCCCACGTTCGGCGAGAGATTTATTTCTCAGAGTCAACTTTGTGTGCAGACTCTGCTCGGTGTCCGAACACCCCCGTGTGTACACGCAAGCACAAGACCAAGTGCGCACGAAAAAGATCCTGTAATCCATGTCAGAGTTCGGTGGGTTGTAGAAACACGAAAATACCCTGCACGCTTCCTCCGAAAACGGCGTATGGCTGCCTATATGGCGGGGTAAAAAACGGTCATACACGTAAAATTCCACTCGTGCAAAAAACACGAGTGTACGTGGGAGTTTCAGCCCACAAACGCAGAAGAAGAAGAAGAAGTATATACTGCTGAATCTGTTGCTGTAGGTGTGTTTTATACTGTAATACTGAGGGGGGGGGGGGGGGGTGTATACGGCTGTATCTGTAGCTGTAGGTGTGTTTTGTACTGTTACAGTGAGGGCGGTAGGGGCGGGGGGTTCTACATACTGCTGTATCTCTAGCTGGTGATTTGTTTTGCACTGTTACACTGGGGGGGGGGGGGGGGTTGTACACACTGCTGTATCTGTAGGTTTGTTTTCCACTGTAACACTGGGGGGAGGGGGGGTTATACAGCTGTAAGTGAATTTTGCACTGTTACACTTGGGGGGGGGGGGGTGGTGGTGGTACATACTGCTGTATCTGTAGCTGCATGTTTTTTGCACTGTTACACTTGGGTTGGGGGAGGGGGGGTTGTACATATATACCGCTGAATCTGTAGCTGTAAGTGTGTTTTGCACTGTTACATTGGGGGGGGGGGTATACATACTGCTGTAGCTGTAGGTGTGTTTTGTACTGTTACTAAGGGGGAGGGGAGGGGAGGTGTACATACAGCTGGAGCTGTAAGTAATTTTTGCACTGTTACACTTGGGGGGTTGTACATACTGCTGAATCTGTTGCTGTAGGTGTGTTTTATACTGAAATACTGAGGGGGGGGGGGGTGTATATACGGCTGTAGCTGTAGGTGTGTTTTGTACTGTTACAGTGAGGGCGGTAGGGGCGGGGGGTTCTACATACTGCTGTATCTGTAGCTGGTGATGTGTTTTGCACTGATACAAACGGAGGGGGGGGGGGGGGTGTACACACTGCTGTATCTGTAGGTTTGTTGTCTACTGTAACACTGGGGGGAGGGGGGGTTGTACTGCTGTAGCTGTTAGTGAATTTTGCACTGTTACACTTGGGGGGGGGGGGGGGTACATACTGCTGTATCTGTAGCTGCATGCCCAGCCAGCAAGACATTAGCGGCCGATAGTCGGCCGAACACCCTTCAAAAAGTCGGG
Source organism: Littorina saxatilis (assembly GCF_037325665.1). Lineage (NCBI taxonomy): Eukaryota > Metazoa > Mollusca > Gastropoda > Littorinimorpha > Littorinidae > Littorina > Littorina saxatilis. Next base: position 17,464 of record NW_027129480.1, on the reverse strand, counting down.
CAGGTGACGTCAAAAGATACGACGCGGGTGTTGGCCCGACTAACTTTTGCAAAGAGGCAACGAGGCGGCCGACAGGCGGCCGAACACCTGTACTATGGCGGCACGCATCCGGTCCGATGTTAATCGGTCCGATGGCTTGTTGGACCTGCGGCCCGACACCTTATGCCGACATCGTCCCGATGTCTTCCCGCTGAAATCGATATCTTCCCGATGTCGGCATAAGGTGTCGGGCCGCAGGTCCAACAAGTTATCGGGCCGATTAACATCGGACCGGATGCGTGCCGCCATAGTGCAGGTGTTCGGCCGCCTGTCGGCCGCCTCGTTGCCTCTTTGCAAAAGTTAGTCGGGCCAACACCCGCGTCGTATGTTTTGACGTCACCGGCCCGACTTTTTGAAGGGTGTTCGGCCGATTATCGGCCGCTAATGTCTTGCTGGCTGGGTGTAGTCTGGGATGCCGTTTTCAGTATTCTCAGCGTTGAAGAATTTGTAAAGAGAAGACACGACAACAGCATGAGAAATAAAAGTCGTGTGTGCATTTTGGGGCTTTTGGAGGGACGATTTCGAGTTTGAATCCGCTCTTGCACATGCTCCAAAGCGTGTAACATACAATCTTGCACACGTTTGCTTTAGTAGTGGCAAAGAAGGAAAGCGTGTGACATTATTTTTTATAATCACTGAGACGAGGTGTGTAACCTCTTTATTCCTCCTTTCTTCAGTTATTCAAAGAAAAGAGGAGGTTTTTTGCGAAAGTTTGATCGAATCCTATTCACTCAACCAGTCAACCTGCGCAGGCGATCGATTAATGCGCGGTTGTATAGTTCCGTGCAAATCATTCCATTCTGTTAACACTTCTTGTCAGTTTTCCTATTTTGGACTAAAATCAAGTACACAGATATGCTGTTATTCTGCTGTGGCGGCAAAGGCAAATATTGTGTGTTCTATATATGTTTTGGTATCGCTCAGGATAATGTTTTTTCGTCAAATGGGACTAGCAGACGAACTTTTGCACCCGTGTTCCAACGTTAAATTACTGTATGAAGTTCAGTTTTCTGGGGAAAATAGTGTATGAAACCCCTTTATGTTGTTTAAATTGATGAGATGTGTGCATTTGGTTGCGTGTGATCTGTTTATAAAATGAAATATTGTTGAAAACTGACCGTCGGATTGCAGTCAGTGTTGTCGAAGAAACTGCGTTAAAAGAAGGGGAACTACTCTTGTCGGCAAGAGTATGAGTTACTTGCCTTGCGGGAATTTGCTTGTGATGAACGGTTTGAGCACGGCAGATCTAGATTCAGAAAACAACCTAACTCATGGATTTTATATGGAGATTCATGTGTTCAGGCCTGTAGTTGTTAATTTAAATGCGGTATGTTTGTATTGTTTGCTCCAGAGATGTATATTTCGTACGTATAGAGCGTTCGGAACTTTTCAGTCGCAAAAGTAGTACCGAAACAGAACAGCTTCTCAACCCATTGCACTATCGAGGATTCAGGCTGTTGCTGGGTCGTTATTTGTTTGGTTGCTGGGTCATTATCGAAAAATAACTACCCCTACAAGTTTACAGAGGTAAAGAAGCAGAGGGGGGAATAAAAATCAATACGGGGTAGCGGGGAAATTAATTTGTTTGAGCCATATCTGTCTGTTCCTTTCTGAAATAATGATCACATGTACTGTGGGGTCTCGTTTATTTGTACCTTAAACATTAAAAGCGCCTTATTAAATAATAACTGATCTTTAAGTGATAAAAAATTAAGGCTGCTAAGCTTTTGATCTGTTGATGTTTGCGGACCCGGCATGATAAGTTTAGCTGCGCGACGGTGAAGAGAATTTACTTTTTTTAAGTGAACATCGCTACAACCATCCCAAAGTGTAGATGCATAATTCAGATGAGGTAAGATATGACCAAAATAAAACAACTTGAGTGCTGAGGTATCAGCGTAATGCTTTAATTTGGAGAGAAGGAACAAGTTTTTAGATAAGGTTTTGGTGACACGGTTGAGGTGGGACTGCCACTTTAATTCAGCGTCTATTGTGACCCCGAGAACACGATGGCTGGTTACTTGCTCAATGGGTGACTCATTTAATTAAACTGAGGTGAAGATTCAGAGGAGCGAGTTGGTGCTTCTGTCGTGTTGTGATCACCATGCATTTAGTTTTGCCTGGGTGTATAATCATTGAGTTTTCTTTACACCAATCAAATATGTTGTTCAAACTCGTTTGAAGAGAGGTTTCAATAGATTGTAAACTTTTACCAGACGTGTAAAGAGACGAGTCGTCTGCAAAAAGGTCATTAATAACCGTCTTGTCTGATATATAGAGTGGTAGATCGTTAGTGTAAATGCAAAATAAAAGTGGGCCCAAAACTGATCCTTGTGGGACGCCGTGCATTAGCCGTCCTATCGAAGAACGGTTACCATTAAGGGAGACAAACTGCTTTCTGTTCGCTAAATACGAACGAAAAAAAGGTAAGTAGGATGCTAGAGAGAGAGAGAGAGAGAGAGAGAGAGAGAGAGAGAGAGAGAGAGAGAGAGAGAGAGAGAGAGAGAGAGAGAGAGAGAGAGAGAGAGAGAGAGAGAGAGAGAGGCGGAGACAGACAGACAGACAGACAGACAGACAGACAGAGATAAAGACGGAAAGATACACAGACAGACAGACAGACAGACGGACAGTAAAACATACTGAGCCAGGCGTAGCATTCGTTCTCGTTGTTATTTTAATATGTCTGCTGTCTTGAGCAGAGCAGCCCGTAGACATCGCGATAATGAAAGGCAGGGCGGCATCATCTGCAATCTCCGACTACATTTCCATAATTTCTCCCTAATCCAGGGGGCAGTCTCGTGAACAAATTAGTTTGTCTTTTTCTCCCTTCCTCCCAGCAGATGGTGTCATTGGCTTGTACTGACTTCTACTGACAAGTCTTTACTGTATGGCTTCGGTCAGTCGGTTTATTTTTGTCGTTGTCGTTTTTGGGAGAGTGTGTGTGTTCCCCAGTTATATATTATATCCGAAAATGGACAATTTTGAGCAGACAAACTGATTCCAACTTGAGACAAACCATATCTATTATTCAATCGTTTCAATTTTAGGTGTCACTCCTGGAGTCATTTTAAGATCTGATTTAGTAGGTTTGTCTGTATGTGTGTGTGCATGTCTGTTCGCAAGCATGTATATAGCTTGTCTTTCTGTCTGTATAACTGGCAGTGCACTTCTCTGTCAGTTCTTCGAACTATCCATCCATCGACCCATGCATCCATCCATCCATTAATCCATCCACCTACCCATTCATCCGCCCATCCATCCAACCATATATTCTTCGGCGCGCGCGAGAGAGAAAGAGAGAGAGATAAAGAGAGAGAGAGAGAGAGAGAGAGAGAGAGAGAGAGAGAGAGAGAGAGAGAGAGAGAGAGAGAGAGAGAGAGAATTAAATTAAATTGAATTGAACTTTATTTAACAAGGATTAAGATTTAAGGCTACGCCTTAAAGAGAGAGAGAGAGAGAGAGAGAGAGAGAGAGAGAGAGAGAGAGAGAGAGAGAGAGAGAGAGAGAGAGAGAGAGAGAGAGAGAGAGAGAGAGAGAGAGAGAGAGAGAGAGAGAGAGAGAGAGAGCTCAGAACTCAGAACTCAGAACTTTATTACATAAGGATAAAGGTTTTAGGCTTAGCCTAATCTTCCAACCTGTCCTTGGAACATATACAGAGAATAATTGTAAACAAAAGCAAAGACTGCGCACATACCTCATCAAAGTATTAAACTAATAGAGAGAGAGAGAGAGAGAGAGAGAGAGAGAGAGAGAGAGAGAGAGAGAGAGAGAGAGAGAGAGAGAGAGAGAGAGAGACTCAGACTCAGACTCAGACTCAGACTCAGACTCAGAACTTTATTACAAAAGGATAAAGGTTTTAGGCAAAGCCTATTCTTCTAACCTGTCCTTTATACAACACGTAAAGACGGACGCACGTACAAAATATAGATTGAATCATATAAAATACAGAAATACATTGTATGGAATGCAACACAATGTGCATTTAAGGAATTACATAAGGAGAACTCAAAAATTACAGAATTACATTGACATAGTTATATCTTTCATTTGGGAATGAAGTTGCTCAGATCAGCCGTTAACATGTACACTAGTACAAAATGTTTAGCAAAATAACAATCGAACAAGACATTTCATTCACGAATGATGTGTGAACGTGACTGTCTCTTAAACATTTTCACTGAAGTTGCATTTCTTATCTGTTGGGGGAAGGAGTTCCAGAGAAATGCTCCTGAGAAGGCTAAGCTCGATTTGTAGAGGTCTATACGAGGTATAGGAGGGATGATTTTTAGAGAGAGAGAGAGAGAGAGAGAGAGAGAGAGAGAGAGAGAGAGAGAGAGAGAGAGAGAGAGAGAGAGAGAGAGAGAGAGAGAGAGAGAGAGAGAGAGCAAAATAGCTTCAAAATTGATTATGCCGAAGACGACGTTTCCTCTCCCCTAGATACGCAGAGACCCGAAGGTGAATTATTCCTAATATTGGGGTCTTCTCTTTCAGATTCTATTCTCTGTTTTTGTGCCTCTAAAATCGATCATGCATCGTGTGATTATTTCAATCATATCCCTGTCTTGCTTCCCATTTCGGAGAGACACGACTTGTTTTGCTAGCTACGCGAGCAAAAATGAATAGGCGTTGGTCCATGTTCAATGACTGGGAGCTCATATAGCTCATAACGGAACATAGCGTTATCTTTACTTTTCTCATGCCAGCCGGCTCGATTATTTTGACACCAGTAGACATGACTGTATGCGTCAGCAATTTCACGGTAGAGTGAATCTCTCGTATGCCTGCTGTCCATTTCTTATGTCTGATTGCCCTCTCTTTCGATAGTTTCCAAGGAAAGTTGAAGGAACATAAATTATATGTGGCCTTAGACCTTTTTTGTCTGTCGCTCAGTCTTTTCCTACCCCTCCCTTCTCTCTCTCTCTCTCTCTCTCTCTCTCTCTCTCTCTCTCTCTCTCTCTCTCTCTCTCTCTCTCTCTCTCTCTCTCTCTCACTCACTCTAGAAAATGACAGTTCATTTTATGAAGACTCTCGGCTTTGTAATCCTATACGAGTCCCATCATAAATCTGATATTATTTTTTTGCTGAAGAAGTATCAAAATCAATACGGCAAGACATTATATAAATAGTTAAAAGAGTAGCAATTCTGGTTCGTGGTTTGCATCCACTTTTTGGAGAAAGATGGTCTTTCATTTTCTAATCTTTTTGTGTGTTTTTGTTTTATAATCTGTGCATTTTCTTATTTGTGTTATGGGTGTACATGAGCGTGTGTGTGTATGTGTGTGTGTGTGTGTGTGTGCGTGTGTGTGTGTGTGTGTGTGTGTGTTTTTGTGTGTGTGTGTGTGTGTGTGTGTGTGTGTGTGTGTGTCTTTATGTGCATTTTGTCACTTTAAACTATCACTGTGTCTACTCAGCAGTTGTTCGGTGTGCAGGTGTTTGGTGTTCATTGTTTGTCATTTTAGTCACATCTGTTCAAAAGATTTGTTTGATGGACATTTTCAATCGAATGCCAAGTCCTGATTTCGACACATGGAACATTCTGAATGATCCAGACTTCCTGTTTTTGCTGTTGGTGGGTTTTGTTTTTTCATCCCCGCAAAAACGATTTTGTTTTTAGAACAATGGCATTGTTTTGGTTTAAAAGATTGAGAAACACACATTTCATTGTTACCATTTTCTTTATGTTTGCTTTGCCTTTTTAACTTGCGCATGCAGAAATGTTCGATCCGGTTCTGTTGTCTGCCCTGCCTTTCAGTTCTTTTTCTGACGGTAATTAACTGCATCAGGCAGAAGACAGATGGTGAAATTACCGCCTATACCCAAGATTCGAAAAAGAGAGAGAGAGACAGAGAGAGAGAGAGAGAGAGAGAGAGAGAGAGAGAGAGAGAGAGAGAGAGAGAGAGAGAGAGAGATTGCAGATAGAGAGAGATACATTAAAGAGAGAGATATATATTAAAGAGAGAGAGAGAGAGAGAGAGAGAGAGAGAGAGAGATGTAGAAAAAAGAGAGATGTAGAAAAAGAGAGACACTCACAAAATAGACAAACACAGAGAGACAGAGACACATATATAGAGAAAGAGGGGGGGGTGGCTATCGATTGAAGGCACCAGGTTTGGTCAATTACGGCCCCCAGCGTCCGTCTAATGTGGAGAGATTCTTAAAATTGCCAAAAGCCGCTGCTTGCAACAGAGCAGAAGAGTGTTAGTTTCACACCTCTTGAGTTCCACGCTGATGGGGGTGCTTGTGCAACTCACTCGTGCAAGCAAACCAATCGGCTGTCGTTTGCAATCCCGATTTTCGTTTAGACTGTATAGCATAATTTAGCAAGCAGATATGTATCGTTCTTTAAGAGCTGGTTTTCTTTGCAGAGGAAACTTCGAGATACATGACATGTGTCATCGCCGATGAAAGATTACAGTATGCATACGTCATTGTAAATATTCTGAGGCATTACCAGGAGCTTGGATTCTAAGCACTTTTAGAAAGCCCCTTGTATGTTTGTTTTTTGCCAGCTAAATTAACTTTAGTTATATCGACTGAGTGTATATATTTGCAAGTTCTAGAATAGTTTTTGAAGAAGCTTAAATATTAACATTTTTGAATGCCTAGGATATACCAACTCAGCTTTCAAGTTCCAAAGTAGCTTGAAAGAAGTGTAAGCCTTACCATTTGTTGTGAATTATCGAGCTTTTCTGTTGGGAAATCTGGTCAGCTTTGTAGGGTAAATAGGTAAATGATGTGTTTTTTCCATGCTTCGAAGCAGTCTAGAAGAGGTTGCGTAATGAGTAAATTTATCTACGAATAAGACTTCAGGAGTTTGATGCCAGGAGGCATTTAAACTAACAAAAAGCATTAACTGTCTCTACCTGTCAGGAGATTTGACAGTTTCGACCCGGCCTCTGAACCAGTACGTAAACTGAAATCTCAACACCCCGTGAAGAGCGTCTTGTGCTAGCTATAAAAGCCTTCGAGTACAAAATCAATGGAAACTGTTTCCACCACTTGACATTTAACGCTAGCTGGCAAGTTCTATAGCTGACAAAGTCCTCATCACCGGCGCCTTTGGTCTTCCTACTTGCTCCTATCAGATCGATACTGTCTCTTTTTTTCTTGCACCAGACCTGTATTTTAATGGGCTGTTCTTAGAGAAGGAACGTCTGTGTCGATGCGCCAGACATAATGTTGTCGTAAAGCGAGATCCCACCAGAGCTGTTGAGGTCATCAATAGTTATAGGGACAAAAATAGATGTTTTTCTCCATTTTGAAGTCATCATTATTGCGGGACAAAAATAGACGTTTTTCTCCATGTTGTGGTCATCATTACTAAGGGACAAATATAGCTCTGCTTGGTCATGATCTCTCCTAATGATCAGACAGTGTTTTCTGTTATCACATGTGCACCATTTTCACGAGAAAATAATGTTGATACTGCACTGTTAAGATATGATGATTAAGTCCAAAGAGCGTGAGGACGAAGCAGGCATTACGTGGCAGAAATTACGGGATTCAGTTCTATACCAACGGATTTGGTCAGTCTTACTTTTCGTGTGTGAGATTTGCCACGTATGTGCTTTATATGATTATCATTATTTTATTTGTTTTATTTTTCAGGGGGGGGGGGAGGGTCGTTAATAAACGTTTTTAAATCAAACAAAGCATAATATTTTGTGCGTAGTTTGAGTCTTTTTGGGACATCCAATTCGCAATGCCGTGACTCTTGCAACGGGAAGTTTCAAGAATAACAAGATGGACGCATGTCAAGCTTAGGCCCGATTGTCCCAGAATCTCCGTATGTCTTCAGACGTCCAGAAAACAGAGAGGCTGCAGAATTCGCCAGAAGTCTATAAGAGCGGAAAGGACAATATTTAGAGAAGCGCTCAATGAACAATTTCCATAGTCAAATAACGCCTGAGGTAGGTTTGCACAAAGACGGGCGTTGGTCTGGAAGGATTTGCCCAATGGATCGGAATTATTTAGCTGCGAGAACAAAGGACTGCTGACGCTTGCATATCTTAATCTTCAATTAAAGAAAGTTTTAGTCTGTCTTTACTGTTCGGAAATGTGTATGATGTGTTTTGTGCGATTTGTGAGACTTTGTGTGTGGCATTTTGATCATAAGTGCAATCTAAGAAATGTGCTATACAATTCCAGATCTGACAATGCCCGTCTTGCACTATATAAGCCAGTGCACTGAATTTGTACACGTCACTAAGAACAGAAATAACCAGAAGTTGCCAGCCATTTTTAGTTTTTCTCTTTCTTTTTTTCATTTTTTGTTGTTGGTCGTTTTCTTTTTCTGAATTTGTGTCAGTTGTTTTTTCCCTCGCCTTTCCCAGCACTAAAGTGAAGTCAGTTTGAATTTACCACAAGAAAACCTGTAACTTAATTCGTAGTTGTAAAGCACTTAATTAAATCTCAGCCCGGGCTTCTCTGGACTTCAACCAGATGGAAGATAAATTAGAGGGAAAAAGGGGGGAAAAACACGTACTCCTCCGCGACTCTGTCGTCGATTTGCTGGCTGTGGAAACTTGCGGACTGACTCGTGTAGGTGTGAAGTGGTTGTGAAGCACCCTGGTGACTTCATTAGCTTCTAAAATTGCTCTCCACATTTGCTGGTCCCCCCTTCCCCTTCAGTTCCGGTGTTTACCCCTCCCTGTCCTGCCTCTTTTCTGCCCTTCTTTTTCTTTCTCTGCTTTCTGCCCCTTGTGACTCTACTCTCTGCCATCTGTGCGATTCCTGTCTTCCACCAGCCTCCATTTTATTATGTGAATGTTTACTGTCTGTTCTGTACTGTCTCAATGTCTGTCGAATGGCTTTCTGTCTTTTAGTCTGTCCTCAGCTATTTTCCCCAATCTTCATTTTCTTATTTGTCTGTTATACTATCCACTATATACTCTTTTTTGGGCTAATATCTGTCTGCCTACTGTCTATTTGTCTGTCTTCGTTTGGGTCTCACCAACCACTCCACCGTGCTTTTATCTGCTCCATCTCTTCGGTTTCTCTTGTCTTTTAAATTATATCAATATTTATCGATCTCTCTTGGCGGGCCTTGTTTCTCAAAGGCACAGTGCGCCTCCCGTAAACCATCACAGATACTGTCAGGCTTTTACACACAGTACAAACACCCTTCCATTTGAACGCTCACCAAACGGGAACATCCTAGGTGCCCTACGTAAAGAGCGAGCAATTTTCAAAGAATTAATTTTGCGGATTGTGTCAGAGACAATCGGACCGTGGTGCGTTTTGGCGCTAGACCTAACTTTTAAAATCTAAATAATAAATTGACAGCTTGTTACACAAACATTCTTAAATCATAAAAGAATTCTTTTTTCGTCAAGACAAGATCAGTACAATTTGAAGTTTTGAAAGTTTGAACAAAGAAACGCCCGGAAACAGGGTCACGCAAGGTCGTGGTTCTCATAGCAGACGACGGTTTATGCCTATTGCCAGTTCCTCTGAACAGTCAAAAGCCATCGCGAGAGTTCTTGTGAACCACAGCCGTTTGTTTCGTGCATAGTCAGAGGTACATAATAACGTGCTATTGCAGATAAGCTCACAGCGAGTCACATTCAAATTACTAACTGACGACTGCATTGTGAAAAAGGGAAATTGGATCACACGGGTTCACGATGGCTAAGGGGTAAGATAAACCACGCAAAAATAAATTATTTGACAATTGCTCGCTCTTTACGGAGGGCACCTAGGATGTCCTCAAGCGGTGAGTGTTTAAATGAAAGGGTGTTTGTACTGTGTGTAAAAGCCTGACAGTATCTGTGATGGTTTACGGGAGGCCTTTAAGTCCTCTCTTTACACACATTATAGACACATATTCATGTATTTATAAAAATCGGGATTGTATGTTTTAAAGGTTTACTGTTCGCAGATTGGCACTGTTCTTATTCAAATCTCTCTCTCTCTTTCACTCTCTCTCTCTCTCTCTCTCTCTCTCTCTCTATCTCTCTCTCTCTCTCTTGATCCATTTCCACTGGGAAGACTCTGGATATGTCTTTGGGTTTAAGAGAGAGAGAGAGTGAAAGAGAGTGAGAGCGTGCGTGCGTTCGTGTGAGTATATGTTAGAGAGAAAGAGATAAAACCGGGTGATTGTCCATAAATACAAACACACGGCATGTATTACTGACCCCCTCCCCCTCCCCACACCCCGTTGAAATGAACCTTGTGTGTTTAATCAATCAAATGTCTTACGTCTTACGTCTCTCTCTCTCTCTCTCTCACTCTCTCTTTATTTCGCTTTTCTCTCTCTCTCTCTCTCTCCCTCAGTCTCTCTCTCTCTCTCTCTTATTTTCTCTCTCTCTGTACCTCCACCCCCCTTTCCTCTCTCAATCTCTCCTCCACACACACACACCTCCCCTCCCTGCCTGCAATTTCACACCATTTTTCTCTGCCCTACACCTCTCAACCCTCCTTGCTTTTTGTCACCCTCAGACCTCTCCAATTAGCCCCGTCTTGTCCAAGGTCTTGTGGGTCCCGGTCCCTTCCCTTTGTGTCTGTGAGTTTCTGTACTTTTGTCTGCGTTTTACAACAGTCAGACAATCAGCTAGCAAATCGTTCAGGCGGGACGGCCGGCCATTCAGATTTTGCCACCAGGATCAATTTTTCATTTCAGTGTGCATCGGTGTCCGTATCTGTTCTTGAACGTCTGGTCGTTCCCTGTGGCTGATCTTTGTCCTGACCTCTGTCTGGTTTTGGGGGTGGATGTGTTCTGTTTTTGTGTATCTCTTTTTGGGGGGTTCATTGTGTGTGTGTGTGTGTGTGTGTGTGTGTGTGTGTGTGTGTGTGTGTGTGTGTGCGTGCGTGCGTGCGTGCGTTTGCTTGTGTGTGTGTGTGTGTGTGTGTGTGTGTGTAAAAGATTATGTGTGTATTTGACACAGAAGGTTATGCATAGCGTATGAATTGACAGGCAGGCAGAAAGACAGACGGGTCGACAAACAAGGACAGATACAAAAACTGACAGACACAGACAATCAAAGACAAAGACAAAGACTCAGCGATAAGCTTACCAACCAAATTAATGTTCCAGGAAGCCGTTGAGCCCTTTCCATCTCCTGAACCTAAATGGACCATCCGACTCTCCCTCCTTCTCGACCAGACTAAGTCTTTCATTATACTCTCACCATAGAGAAAGCATGACAAACGACGCTCATTACCCGTCACCCCTCTCAAATTAGTCCTGCTAGATCCTGGCATTTTCTAGACACTAGAAGACCAAAGCAATGTCATCATACTGTATACGATGACTCGACGTTGGCGACTCTCTTGGTTCGCTCGCTCACAACAATGCCGCGGCCAGAAGAAGTCTGCGACTTTGTTGTGATAAGGGAATACCAATCGATGTCATTATTTTGGTCCAGGTCTCTCAAGACCTTATGCTCTTTTCCGCGATACGTATACCCATATTGTCACAGTCCGTTGCTACCGTGAGTTTAATCACCGTAAAGAATTGCCTGCACGTACGTGGTGCTCGATCGTCGGAGCTTCTTAGCTTATTTTGAGACACAGGTTTTGTGTGTATTTAGAGAAAATGTTGGCGTGTGCATGCTTGATTAATTACGTATTGAGGTTTGGCGTATGATGAAGTAAGCATGTGTGTGTGTGTGCGTGTATGTGTGTGTGCGTGTGTGTGTGCGTGTGTGTGTGTTTGTGTGTGTGTGTGTGTGTGTTGGTGTGTGTGTTGGTGTGTGTGTGTGTGTGTGCGCGCGCGCGCTTGGACCTCTTTGGCTATGCGTTCGCCTGTTTTTCCTTTGTTCCTCTCTGCCTATATTAAACCTGTCGTATAGTCTTACACGCGGCCGCTGACTCAAAATTAATGGAAGCTCACATCAAACAAACCGCAAAGGCGCTCTCCTTTTATGCGGGCAAATTTCAAAGAACTTTATCCCATTTCATTAAAACACAAATTCCCCACAAATCCTTTTGGAAAGTCTTCGAAAAGCGGTCCCCAGTCACAATGCTAATCAACTAAAAGCTCTTGTTGCGTCAGAGACAAAGTACCTACAGGCTGGATGAAGAAGAGAGAAGGAACAGGTGAATTCGCCCAAGCAACAGAAGAGAATTCCCTTAGCTTTCGTCCTCGTTTCACCTTCTAAAGATAGGCTAAGATAAACATGCGGCCCAATGAAGGATTTCCCCTTCCTTTGCACGCAGTTTGGCATTGGTTTTGGGGACAATCGTCATAGAAGCTTTGTCCTATTTCCCTCTTGCCCCTCGAAGCTCATGTGCAGATTGGGTACGTGTCTGTGTGCTTGGTACCAGCACCATTTTCTGTTTGACGAGGGAAGTGGGCGCCGACTCGTTTGGACGCAGACGGTGAAGACAAAATGCTGAGGTGGCGCTTTATTTCCCATGGTACGGGCTACTGCACGCTTTGGACCAAAATGGACGGACATTAGCGTTACTCGTCGATGTAAAGATGTTTCTGAGAGTGAGGACAGCAGTATTAAACATTTGAAGATGTATTTTGCACGGCTGTTTTATATTTTAGGGGCAGTGTTGTAAGTTAAACGAGTGATTGTCTTGTGACAATCAACTCTAACCAGACAAACTACCAAAAGAAATCTACTAATAACACATTATCTATCAAACAGAAACACTGTACACAAGGATGTGAACGCGAAACACTTTCCTGGTGTGTGTGTGTGTGTGTGTGTGTGTGTGTGTGTGTGTTTGTTTGCGTGTATGTGCAGGGGTGGATTAGGGGGGGGGGGGGTAACAGGGGTTCCGGAATCCCCTCCCCCGGCTGTCAGAAAAAAACAAGATTTAACACTAACTTTAAAAGAAATAATGAGTGGCTGCTGACACCAGTTGATCATGTTTAAAATCAAGGATAAGCCATAAATTGTTCATAAAATAGCTAAATCTCTTCAGCTTCTCCTCAACGGGACCTTGCCCCTGTACCCCACAAGGGGTCTACCCTTGGACCCCAGGTTGTAACCCCCCCCCCCCTCTGGCTTAACTGCTCCGCCCTTGATGTGTGTGTGCGTGTGTGTGTGTGTGTGTGTATGTGTATGTGTGTGTGTGTGTTTGTGTGTATATGTGTATGTGTGTGTGTGTGTTTGTGTGTGTCACGCGTACGGTGTGTGTGTGTGTGTGTGTGTGTGTGTGTGTGTGTGTGTTTCTTGCAACTCCAAAATACAAATACTCACATACAATAACAATACAATAAATCAGCTAGCTTTATCTCTGTTACCCTTTTCTTTTTTTTACTGCGAATCCAGCGGTTGAGGCACGAGTTCTATTTTATTCCACTGATCCGCCGCCATTTTGAGACTCGAAAAAAATCCTCCTCCCTGACTGAAGAGCAAAGAACCAAGGGAAAGAACCTACTGGTGAACAGTCTCAGGGAATGATGATAATGAGAGAGAGTCGTAATGAGCGAACAGAAGACATAGCTAGAGATTTCTGGCACTGTCTTAATGGACCAGAGGCAGAGGAGACAAGATTCGGCTAATTCGGACGCTCGATCAATGCAGGCCTCCTCTTCTGAAGGCTCGCCATTGAACCTTTTCTTGGACGCGCGGGGGTCATAAGCAGCTATTAGTTCTTGTCTATGGATGAAGGCTGTAGAAACCCAGGACACGGTGATGGTGTGAGGTATGGGCGTGTGTTTTATGAGTGGTGGGGAGAGGGTGAGGGTTGATGTGTGGGGGTGTGGGTGTGTGGGGGTGGGGTGGGGGGGGGGGAGGGATAGCGGTGAGGGGGGAGGGATTGGGGTGGCGTGTGTCAGTGTGTGTGTGTGTGTGTGTGTGTGTGTTTGGCTGTATGCCTGTGTGGATGTGTGTGGAAAACATGGTGCTGCATTTAAATGTCAGTACCTTGCACCAGGCTCACATGGTGGCCACATATCTCCTCTGAGAGAGAGAGAGAGAGAGAGAGAGAGAGAGAGAGAGAGAGAGAGAGAGAGAGAGAGAGAGAGAGAGAGAGAGAGAGATATACAGACAGACAGACAGACAGACAGACAGACAGACAGACAGTCAGACATACAGACAGACAGACAGACAGACAGACAGCGACAGACAGAGAGAGAGTGACAGAGAGAGAGAGAGAGAGAGAGAGAGAGAGAGAGAGAGAGAGAGAGAGAGAGAGAGAGAGAGAGAGAGAGAGAGAGAGAAGTCTGAAGTCTGAAGTCTGAATGTTTTAATGAGTAGGCCTTGGGCCCTTTTCATGGAGATGAGCACATCTCAAGCACCAGCATACAAATGCACATAGTAAACAAAAACAAGAACATCCTACTAGTATCGCCCTGTTTCGTTTACGGATTATGGATTACGAATGGAAAGCGCCTTCATGACAAATGTAGAAAAACGTGCTTACTAGTGTTTGAAAACAGCATGGTTAATTTAAACAATGATGGGATTCTAGTGTATTTTCGTGGAATATAATATTCTCTTAACTCAGCATATTTAGGGCATACTAAAACAAAGTGGACTTCATCTTCAACACTGCCACAACAAAATGGACAAGATAAATCAGTGGAGGTTGCATTTAAATTAAAGCGAAATCGATGCACTTTCAGAGGAGATACTCCCAATCTAAGTCTAATCAGAAGATTTCTAGCTTTAATATATTTCAAATCACTTAAATAGTTGAATAATGTTAGGGTTGATTTGAAGGTTCTGTAGAGAGAGAAACCGTTCACTTCCTTGTACATTTTCAAGCCAGGTTTGCTTATAGGATGAAATAAGTGTTTCTTTAAATGCTGTTAGGAACGCCCTCTCATCGCCAACACCTGGGTTGTCCCATACTTCATCAAAACCGTACATGTACAGAGATTAACAGATCGAGGAGGCCCATGTTTTCTTATTTTGTTCAAGGAGATATTTCAGCATTTTATACGCCTTGCTCGGAAGGCGATGATGTGGCATCCTCAATATACGTAGCCAAAAACGAAGGCATTTAACAAAGCTGTTCATAAACAAGGGGTACCTTCCCGTTTCTCCAAAGACCATAGCATTTGGTGTTCTCATACTCGTATTCAAAAAACGTTTAAGTGCGAATAAATGAACTCTCTCTATGGGTGTATGGTCTGCTTCAACCCCCCAAACTTCGGCACCATATGCCAGCATCGGTTGAATCTGTGCGTCGAAAAGCTTGAAAAAAATAGCTGGAGATCTGTCACCCAGTTGCCATAAACATTTTAAAATACCAATAACTCCCTTTTTCCCTTTTGCAGCAAAATCATTAAGAGTGTGAGAGAAGGACAGGCGTGTAGACAACCATACTCCTAAATACTTATGCATGTTCAAAACGCTCATAGGATGTCCACCATACACCCATCTTTCTCGCAAGGCCAAGTGACCACCGTTCCGAAAAACAACAATATTAGATTTGTCTAAATTAACTTCAAGTCCAAGACGTCTAGACGAATCCCACAGAATGTTTCACTGATTCTGGAGCCCACATACGGAATCTGAAATAAGAATAATATCATCTGCAAACATCAGAATGAGTATTTCCAAAAAGTCTGGAATAAGTTGAATACCATGTTTTCCATTCTGGACAATATCATTAGCTAGCTCATTAATTAGTAGAGAAAACAAAACTGGACTACAAATTTCTCCCTGTTTTAGACCCCTTGGGCACATAAAGGAGTCCGAAAAATCACTTCCTGACCGCACTTTTGCTTTTACCACGTCATACATACAGCTGAGCGCCTGGTACATCTTTCCTTTAACTCCATTTTTCTTCAAAGTGTTCCACAACGTAGTTCTTACAACTGAATCAAAAGCTTTAAGAAAGTCAATAAAAGCAACATACAACTTCTTGTGTGCCAATAACTGCTTCTGTACCAAAGCTTGTAGTGTCAAAATATGATCAACGGTACTATAGCCTCTGCGAAAACCAGCTTGACTCTCATTTAATATTTCATGTTTTTCGATCCAATTCGTCAATCTGTTGTTTAAAATGTAGCTATACAATTTGCTGCATATACATAATAATGAAATACCTCTGTAATTATCAGGATTATTCTTATCACCTTTTTTGTGAAGGGGATGAATTATGGCTTCCGTCCATACATCAGGGTAAAGTCCTGAGGTAAACAGTTTATTGAAATATTTTGTAAGAAACGGCACAGCAGCTGTGGCGGAATTCTTGAAGAACTCCCCAATTAAATAATCGGGTCTTGCAGCTTTACCATTCTTTAATACTCTAATAGCTTCTTTTACTTCGTTTTCAGTGATGACACGTTCAAGCGCATCCATGTCATACATCTCCTCCTCATCATCACCATCAGATACCCGATTAACACCATCCTCAACAAAATCAGTATGGTCATTATTTTCTTTTGTAAAAGAGTTAAACACATTATAAAAAATGTTGATACCACTGGTCTGTTTTGATGGAAATCACACCTGCCACCTTAGATGCCAACGATTTGATTGTTTTCCAAAACAATTTAGGATCACTACTCCCTTTATCTAAAGACTCCATAAGAGACTGACGATGAGATTTTTTCTTTTGTCTAATAAGTTCATTATAGCTACTTCTTTGTTCAGTATAACAATCTTTGTCTACACGGCCGCTATGAAATAAACGAAGATTTTGCCTGAGATCTTTTCTACTATGGAAACATTCTGAATCGAACCACCTTTGTTGTCTGTCTTTTCCAATATACACTCTTTATATTTAGTCAAGTTTTGACTAAATATTTTAACATCGAGGGGGAATCGAAACGAGGGTCGTGGTGTATGTGCGTGTGTGTGTGTGTGTGTGCGTGTGTGTGTGTGTGTGTCTGTGTGTGTGTGTAGAGCGATTCAGACTAAACTACTGAACCGATCTTTATGAAATTTGACATGAGAGTTCCTGGGTATGAAATCCCCGAACGTTTTTTTCATTTTTTTGATAAATGTCTTTGATGACGTCATATCCGGCTTTTCGTGAAAGTTGAGGCGGCACTGTCACGCCCTCATTTTTCAACCAAATTGGTTGAAATTTTGGTCAAGTAATCTTCGACAAAGCCCGGGGTTCGGTATTGCATTTCAGCTTGGTGGCTTAAAAATTAATTAATGACTTTGGTCATTAAAAATCTGAAAATTGTAAAAAAAAATAAAAATTTATAAAACGATCCAAATTTACGTTTATCTTATTCTCCATCATTTGCTGATTCCAAAAACATATAAATATGTTATATTCGGATTAAAAACAAGCTCAGAAAATTAAATATATAAAAATTATTATCAAAATTAAATAGTCCAAATCAATTTAAAAACACTTTCATCTTATTCCTTGTCGGTTCCTGATTCCAAAAACATATAGATATGATATGTTTGGATTAAAAACACGCTCAGAAAGTTAAAACAAAGAGAGGCACAGAAAAGCGTGCTATCCTTCTTAGCGCAACTACTACCCCGCTCTTCTTGCCATGTGCGGTGGACTGACGATGCTACGAGTATACGGTCTTGCTGAAAAATGG